>NC_045632.1:24732088-25032088 GCF_009829155.1 Mustela erminea | reverse complement strand
ATTTATTTCAGAGCCTTGACAATGAAGTAACTTGTGAAAAGAATAATGTAGAATTCTAGATATTAAAATGGGCTATATTTGACATATATTGTTCAAATAACAAGTTAAAAAATAAATTTTCAAAATTATATTTATTTGGGCACCTGGGTGGCTCAATGGGGCGCCTGGGTGGCTCAGTGGGTTAAGCCTCTGCCTTCGGCTCAGGTCATGATCTCAGGGTCCTGGGATCGAGCCCCACATCAGGCTCCCTGCTCAATGGGGAGCCTGCTTCCCCTTCTCTCTCTACCTGCCTCTCTGCCTACTTGTGACCTCTCTCTCCGTCAAGTAAATAATAAACTCTTAAAAAAATTATATTTATTTAAAAAAACTAAAAAAACTTCCACATCAAGGAGTACTGTCCATTTTCTCAGAGTATGCATATATGTAGTAATAGGCCTGGAAGGGTAAAACTCTTCTAAACTAATAGGTTTCAACTAATAGGGAGTCAAAATGCTGGCATCAGCCCTGGCAATGACACGAAGTGTTGTAGGGCTGGGGCAAGTTGCTTCTTTCTGAGCCTCAGCTTCCCTTTTGGTAAAATAGTGGAAGAATCTATGCTGCATTTACTCTATAGTGATGATGTGAGGACCACATACACTGCAAAGGAACTTCGAAAAAGATGAAGCATGGTATGAATCAGGACAGACCTCTCTGGAAAGGTAAAACTCTTCTAAACTAATAGGTTACCTCTGGGAGTAGGGAGACAGGAAATGGCATTAAGAGAGGTAGCCAAGTAAATTTACCCTTGTTGGTTGAAAATTTACAATAGGAATGTATTTATGTTTCTGATGATATTACAGTAAAAATAAAATTTAAAAGGCATATAAAAATATAACTGCCCTGTTGAGGAGGAACAGGGAGGGTTCAAGGCTGTGTGCCCATGGCCCACTCTGGAAACTTCTCTGATATCTTGGAGCTGAGTTTGGTCTAAACTCTTCATTTTTCATTTGGAGAAACCGTGCCCAGGAGTTCACCAGAATGATTTGTCTGAGGCTTGCAGTGTTCTTTTCTTGAGATCAGACAAAACTCACTGAAAGTCAGAGAAAGGTCCAGAATCTTCCCTCCCACCATCTACCACATCACTCCCACCCTCAGCCTTCCCAGAAGATGATGGAGATTCTGATTGCCTTAGTAACAGACCTCTTTGGATTAAACATGAGCTTGTTATCAGAGTGAAGGTTAATGACCTAATGATTAACAGCAGAGGCTTACTTGCGGAAGAAGGACTGTGCTAATTGTAGCTGTGGATCCAAAATCCCTGGACTGGAGAGATTAATGTGAGGAAGCTGTGCCTGTCCCACTTCCAGCTAGGAAGAGTGTGGTTCTCTTGCCTGTCCTCACCAACCTGCAGCCAAGAGACTCTTGGCAGAGAATATAAATAGGGACTCAAGGGTAGTGCTTGCACAAGGGAGTCAAGATGATGGCATCAGCCTTGGCAGTGACATTAAGTGTTGTAGGGCTGGGGCAAGTTGCTTCTTTCTGACCCTCAGCTTCTCCTTTTGTTAAAATAGTGGAAGAATCTATGCTGCATTCACTCTATAGTGATGATGTGAGGACCACATGAACTGCAAAGGAGCTTCAAAAAAGATGAAGCATGGTATGAATCAGGACAGACCTCTCTGTTTGCAGAAAACCAATTCAGTTAATTTAAACAATATAGAAAAACAGAACTTACTGATTCATGACGTCAGAAAGATCATTGCGTGTGTGTTTGTGCATGTATTTGTGTGAATCTGGCTTAGGCACAGGTGGACCCAGGGAATGAATCCTTGGTCCCAGGAATCTTCCCTGTTTCTGTAGTTCTTGGCTGACTTCTTCTGTGTCATCTTATTCAGGCAGACTCTTCCACGGGCAGGCAAATACGTCTCTGGCAGTGTTAAGCTACGTTATCCTCATAGCTGGAGTCCCAGTGAAAGGCAAAACTCCTCTTTCTGGTTCAAGCCAAAGTCCCAGAGAGAATTCTGACAGGTCAGCCTTGATCATGTGCCTGAGCCATTCACTAGACCCAGGGGAATGGGGTTCCCTGATTGGCTTGGCCTGGTTCATATGCCTATCCCTAAAGTGGACGGACTGACCAAGGTGAGAGGTGGTGCCCCAAAAAGATGCTGTGCAGAGAGAGAACGTACAACCACTATATGGCTGAAATGCCCAGAAAGAACTCCTGCCCGCTGCCCCTCCCTGCCCCCTAGTTGATCCTGAACCTGAAAGTGGCTCCTCGCCTGGGAACCCAAGGGAGTATTCTTGTCTCCAGTGCTGGCTAGACACCTCTCCTTGTTACCGTGATTAGCAGGGTCTGTCTGTTGCAGTGGGCTGGAAATACTAGTAGCCCCAAGTGAACACGGAGACCTCGTGCTGAGCAAACTGAACAGACAAGGATATGGTCTTGACCCTATGACAGCAGTTATGTGGCTACCAGTCAAAGAAAGGACATGTTGAAGACACGATAGGGCATAACCATGTCATTCTGTAATTTTCTAAATTATAAAATCAGGGGTGCCCTGGGTGGCTCATTCAGTTAAACATCTGCCTTTGGCTTAGGTTATGATCTCAGGGTCCTGAGTTCAAGCCCCACATCAGGCTCCCTGCCTGCTTCCGCTTCTCTTTCTGCAGCAGCTCCCCCTGCTTGTATTTTCTCTCTCTGTCAAATAAATAAATAAATAAATAAAATCTTTAAAAAATTATAAAATCAAATAAGATCTATCTTACTTTTAACTCACTGAGCCACCCAGGCGCCCCTCTATCTTACTTTTAAAAGTAGATCGTTTTCTATACAAGCTAAAATCTCTTTTGACTACCATCCCGAATCCCATGACTCACGCCTGTCACCAGTTTTAGAACTTTGACCTATTGAATAACACTTAAAAAATTCATTCATTTGTTTACTAAAAAGCTGTATCAACTGGTGTGTATGTGTTTGTATGTGGGAGCACATGTCCATGGGCTAGGCTCTGCTCTGATAACAGATAATTAAAACATTTTGGTGGCTGAACACACATTTATTTCTTCTCTGACACATGCTGGTAAGTATCTCTAATGGGGATTTATTTACTGGCATCACTGAGGGACTCATGCTGATGGAACACAAGAGAGGAAGAAGGAAAAAGTGAGGAATTTTGCACTGTCTCTTAAAGCTTCCACCCAGAAGCAAGTCATGTCTTGGCCGAAACAAGTCACATGGCCTCACCTAATTCCAAGGAGTGAGAATCTTATGCCTGGGAGAATGGGAAATATTTGGTGGGCAGCATTAATGACCACTCTGGTAAGTTAAGCATATCATCTGCAATTTGTTAATTTTATTCAACAGTGTTTCTAGGGTCTATCCATGTTGATACAACATAGATCTCATTCATAAAGATAAGTCAATAAGCCAGACACAGAATAGATACTGTATGTTTCCAACATCCCTGAGGCTCAGTATCACTGATTAGGTTCTTGCTATTCTTGGCTGCCAGTCCAGCAACTGATCAACTAATCAATCTATCATAAATGAATTATGTAAGCAGTGCATTATAGATGCCCTCTTCCAGAAGGTATCAATGAGACAAAGGGTCAGGGGAGCTATTGTTTTGCCCTTGAGGTGCTTGGGGACTGGTTCAGGGGGAGCAGAAGACCCAGTGCTGAGGTGTGGACTTCCAGGGCTGAGAACCTCACAACAGGGGTTCCATCCTGAGGGCTGGAGTAGCCAGACTGGGGTTTCTGGACAGTGTGGAAGGATGTGTGAGGCAGGGACAGGCAGGAAAGTAGAGTATTTGGTATTCTGAATATGATGGCCGCTCATGAACCAGTCCGTTTGGTCAGACTCATCTCCATCCTCATTGTCATGTGAGCTTGACTATGTCACAGGTCAAAATGTGGCCCCTGAATCCAGGATTATCATTCTTTGCAATGGCTCCTAAGGACACCAGACCACAATGCTGAGCCAAAGGCACTGTGTCTGGAATCTTCCTTTTCTAAAGTCAGTCCTTTGGATCTGGAAATCACAGTGAAAATGACAATAGTGGATAACCATTGAATGCTTACTGTGTGCCAGAACCCTCTGGGGTAGGTACTAATGTGCCCATGTCACTCAAAGAGTGGATGGCTGAGAAGGAAGTAATACATAGCCACAGAACAATAAAGCCAGCACTCACACACTACGCACTGTGGAGGCCGAGCCCAAGTCCCTACTCCGCTGTGTCAGGTATACTTGGGCCCAGGCTTAAGCTTGTCAAATAAACCCTCGTGTGATTACATCAGTACTTGGCTCCTTGGTGGTCTCTCGGACACAAAAACTCGGGCATAACACTCACTACATGCCAGACTCTCTTAATAAAGGACCTGGTGTGCGAATTCATGCTATCTCCTGACAATTCCATGAAAAATATGTTCTATTATTCTTTACAGGATCAAGCACCTGGCCCAAAGCCACATATAACTTAGTCAGGGGCAGATACAGGATTTGAAACTAGGCACAGTCTGAAGGTCAGGGAGGACTGAAGAAAGTTCTGCTTCCGTCTTAAGACTATTCAGGCTGCTATAATAGGATGCCATAGACTGGTAGCTTAGAGACAACAGAACTGTAGTTCTCACAGTTCTGGAGGCTGGAAGTTCAAGAGCAAGAGACTAGTAGATCAAGCCTAAGATCAAGGCATGCCTGGGGAAGGCCTGCTTCCTGGTTCATAGGTGGCTGTCTTGCTATGGCCTCACATGATAGAAGGTGGAAGAGATCTCTCTGGGTTCTCTTTTAAAAGGGCCCTGATTTCATTCATGGGGGCTCCACCCTTGTGACCAAATTACCTCCCAAAGACCCCACCTTCTAACACCATCATATTGGGGGTTAGGTTTCAACATTTGAATTTTGGGGGGGGACACAGAAATTCAGCCTGTGGCTGCCTCTCTTGGCCCGTCTTGTAGTCGGACAAGCAGCAGAGCTGGCCCTGTGGCCCTGCTGTCACGGTTAAGTACAGATAGCGCTATTTGTTCCCCATGGGGGTGCCCCAGGGCTAAGCCCAAAGTCTTCTTTTCACCTGACCACTCCCATTATCCATAACATCACCTGGCAAGTCCTAAAGCCTACATCTGCCATAAAGAGGGTTCTCTGCTGGTCTGATTACCACAGGGCCTTCTTGGAAGTGCTCTCCAGTGGGCATGTGAGAGGGCATGGTATTTTCTGAGCCACCTGATGGCTGCTCCTCCAGCTGCCACAGGCCCCAGACCTCCCTCAGGAATCAGAAGTATAATCCATCAACAGAAATTCTTAACCTCTTCTGTGCCATGACCCCACTGGGGGAAGCCTCTGGATCTCTTCACAGAATAATATTTTTAGGTGCATGAATAAAATACATAGGATTACAAAGGAAACCAGTTACAATGAAATGCAGTTATCAAAGTATTATAAAAACATTCGCGATATAGTAATATATGTGCTGTTTTCTCAACTCATCAAATAATGAGATCTAGAGGTTGGATTAACGACTAGAAAAAGTTCAGAGGAGATCAAACAAGGAAGGGAAACAAGGCTCCCTGGAGGATGTGGGCTAGCCCTGTGCCTTAAAGATGGTAAGATTTGCAAAGATATAGAGAATGGATCATAAATACTGAATGGAAGAAACAAGGCCAGTATCTGAGAGAAGGTGACCCTGAACTCTGGTGAATGGGTCACAGAAATTGGGGTGTGTGAGTCCCTTTAACTTGGGCCATGGGTTAATTATAATATTTTAATTACTTTATTTTACTATCAATGTTCCTTAGTTGCAAGCATCTAAAGTAGTAAAGAGACATTTTTTTTTCCCTCTCAGGTAGACTTTATTTATTTTTTAAAATTTCTTTTCAGTGTTCCAGAATTCATTGTTTATGCACCACACCCAGTGCACCATGCAATACGTGCCCTCCACAATACCCACCACCAGGCTCACCCAATCTCTTGTCCCACCTCCCCTCCAAAACCCCCAGTTTGTTTCTCAGAGTCCAAAGTCTCTGTGGCTCGTCTCCCCCTCCAATTTCACCCAACTCACTTCTCCTCTCCATATCCCCATGTCCTCTGTGTTATTCATTATGCTTCACAAATAAGTGGAACCACATGATAATTGACTCTCTCTGCTTGATTTATTTCACTCAGCATAATTTCTTCCAGTCCCATCCATGTTGCTACAAAAGTTGGGTATTCGTCCTTTCTGATGGAGGCATAATACCCCATAGTGTATATGGACCACATCTTCCTTACCCATTTGTCTGTTGAAGGGCATCTTGGTTCTTTCCACAGTTTGGCGACTGTGGCCATTGCTGCTATGAACATTGGGGTACAGATGGCCCTTCTTTTCACTATATCTGTATCTTTGGGATAAATACCCAGGAGTGCAATTGCAGGATCATAGGGAAGCTCTATTTTTAATTTCTTAAGGAATCTTCACACTGTTTTCCAAAGTGGCTGCACCAACTTGCATTCCCACCAACAGTGTAAGAGGGTTCCCCTTTGTGATGATTAGTTTTATGCATCAGTATGGCTCAGCTATGGTGCCCAGTCATTCAATCAAACACTAATCTAAGTGTTGCTATGAAGACATTTTGAAGATGTGGTTAGCATCTACAATCAATTGAGTTTATGTAAAAGAGGTTATCTTTGATAGTGTGGGTAGGCCTCATCCAATCCATTAAAATCCTTTAGAGCAAACACTGAGGTTTTCCAGAGAAGAGGAAATTTTGCATCAAGACTGCAGCATCAACACTTACCTGAGTTTCCAGCCTGCCTCCTCCCCTACACATTTTTGGACTTACACCCCCCACATTTGCATAAGCTAACTCCTTAGTATAAATCTCCATTCCCCTCTCCCCCCCCACTACATTTCTGTCTCTCCCTCTACATCTCTGTTCATCTGTTGATTCTGTTTCTCTGAAGAACTCTGGTTAATACACATGGTATGGTGGTACCAGTTTGTTTAACCATTCATCTTTTGAAGGACATCTGGGTTGTTTCTAGTCTTTGGTTATTATGAATAAAGCTGTTGCCAAAGTTCATGTACAGGTTATTGTAGAAACACAGTTTTCATTTCTGAACGTTTTTCTCATGTACTTATTTGCCATCCTTAAATCCCCTTTGGTGAAATGTCTGGTCATGTCTCTTGCTAATTTTCTAGTTAGTTTTTTTTTTTTTTAACTGTGGAGTTTGAGAGTTTTTTATATATTGTGGATACTAGTCCTTTGAGGAGTCTCCTTTCTGTGGTCTGAAGTCAAATGTCTCTGAGGTCTGTGTGAGTTGTGGTACTTACTTAACTTAGAGCTTCTTGGCCCTGCCTCCTGAAGTGCCCCCCTTGTGCATCTGTGACTCAGTATTCAGGTATAGACCAGAGGGGAACCGTCTGCTGACTTCTGGAGCTTTTTTGGTGACTAGCTCTTCTTCCTGGTCCTCATTCCTTAAAATCCCAGCCTATCCGTCCAAACTCCTATCTCTGTGTCCTCAGCTTAGTGAGAGGCCAGGCTCTGCTTAAATCCCCCTTTCATATACCACAGCCTGGAACCTGCCTTTGCCACAAGGTAGGACAGCTACAGGATTCACGTCATTCACTTCTCTTCTCTCAGGGACCATGATCCTGCAACATCTGTTGTTTGAAAAATGTTGTCCACTTTTCTGGTTGTTTATGGTGAAAACATAAGTTTAGTCCCAGTTACTCATTACACCTGGAAGCAGAAGTATTTATCTGTGTGTCCTTATATTTGGTTAATGTAAGCATAGATGCTGGGTTGTGCAGGAGGGTGATGTCCAAGAGTTGGTTGGAGTGGGTGGGTTAGATGAGCGGCATTAGCTCTTTTACTGCTTCTGAATTTTCTTAGGTATTTTCCAACTCTGTCCTGTACCACTTCCCTAGACTGCATATGTCCAGACATATGGAGAGCTAAATGCCTGACCTATTCTCTGCAGGATTTTGAAGCTCAAGATATAGGCATCCTTTTTCCTTGATATGTTAGACAAATATAAAGAAATAATAAATAAAATAAAAATACAGATGTATAAATATATTTATATCTATTTACACAAGTATATAAAGTAATGTATATTTGGACCATATGGTTAAAGTCAAGATTAGAAGAGCCCTGAATTGGAAGTTCAAAGACCTTGGTTTAGAGTTCAGACTCCTTCATTTATGGATCTCTCTGACTTTGGATGACTTATGAGAATTCACCAAACAAATACCCTCTAGGTAAACACATCATGGCAAAGCTGGAGAGGGGGAAAGAAATTGGGCAGGCGGCTGAGGATCAAGTGAAATCACTTTTGTAAACTGGAGGGCACGATGCAAATATGGGGTGTTCCGTTAATTTTACACAATCTATGTGGGCAGGGAGCGGATGTACCCAGATGCCCAAATCCCTCTGCAATGCATTCTCCATAGAGCAGTCAGAACTCTTACCAGAGTATCCATCAGATCAGCTCTTTTTCCTTAAAGTTCATCAATGGCATCGTATTACATAAATCTTAAACTTTCTATGAAAGATGGCTTTTAAGGCTTTGTTACCCCAGCAGTCTTCTTGCTAGCCACTTCCTCCCTCACATGGTGTGCTGAAGCATTATGTTCTATTTCTTTTTTTTTTTTAACAGTCATCAAAAATCTCCAAACAAACAAAAGCCCAGGCATTATGTTCTATTTCTGTAGCACACAGAACTCTCTTCTGCCTCTAGGGCTGGGACTGCCCTCTTCTTGCATCATCTGACTCTCCCTCCTGGATTCCCCTCATCTTTCTGAATTCCCTGCCATCTCCTCCCATGGCTGTTTCTGCCTAATCCTGAGGGTTTCAGACCAATATCCTCCCTTCAGTGAGGTCTTCCTGATGAAGTTTTAGAATATAAGTGAGGTTTGGTGGAGTGAGGTCTAGAAATGATGACCAAGAAAGAATACTTGAGACATCTTTGGTGCAAAATGGTGGTTTATTAAAGTACAGGAACAGGACCCGTGGGCAGAAAGAGCTGCTGCCTGGAGTTGTGAGGGGTTGCAGGTTATGTACCATGGAGGTGGGGGAAGTAAGGAAAAGGGAGGTTTCAACAGAACTTTCATACGCTAAAGAGGACCCAAAAGATACAGTATACCAGAGGCCTTGCCATTGCCAAGGTCATCTTGCCCTTTAGCAAGATACTAACATTAAGATATTTGGGAAATTCCTAAAGAATGTCACAATTTGTCCCACCCAGGAGTGGGGGTGGGGGAAGTTTGGAGGGAGTCAGCTTTTGCTTTGTCCTCAGCCAGCCTTCTGTTTCCTCATCATTCCCATGGCTCCCCATGCAAAGAGGTTCCTGCTCTGGGATTCTCTTTCCTTAACGGTAATTACACCAGGTTCCGATTTTGCATTCACCTTGTGTTCTCTTGTTTACTAAGTCTCTCTGCCGCTGGACAAGAGCTCCACGAAGGAAGAGCTATGTTTATTTGTTCCCTTCTCATCCCACAGCCTCGCACTGGGCCTGGAGGCTCAAGAGGAAACTTGCTGAAAGAACTCAACCTTTTTTTTTTTTTTTATTAAAGATTTTATTTATTTATTTGACAGAGAGAGATCACAGGTAGGTAGAGAGACTGGCAGAGAGAGAGAGCGGGAAGCAGGCTCCCTGCTGAGCAGAGAGCCCGATGTGGGACTCGATCCCAGGACCCTGAGATCATGACCTGAGCGGAAGGCAGCGGCTTAACCCACTGAGCCACCCAGGCACCCCAGAACTCAACCTTTTTACCAAGTGCTAAAGAGTTCTTTTCTTTTGAAAGTTTAAGCTGCCCTCTAGTGGAATGTACAATCCAAAAAGTCAGGCCTGGCTTGCTTGCTTTGTTTTTGTTCTTGCTAATGGGGTCCCCAGACTTTCCAATCAGAGCAGCAAAGACCTAGCGTCTTGTCTGTCCCTGCAGCAGAGTGGACATTGTGGAATGCCTGCCTAGCCTGGGCCCACATGGAGTTCCCTAAAACAGCAGTGGAGGGACAATTTTCCCCCAGTGGGACCCCTCCTCAGCTCTGGAGCCTCTCCCTACCCTCTGTGATGGTCAGAATTTGCACTGTCTATTCTTAGGGGCATTATTCAATGATGCATGAATCCACAGCATCCTGTCTAGCAGGTAGAAAGGAGCTCCAAAAAGCTGAACAAAATGGGGGATTTTATAAGCAGAAGGGGACAGGGGCAAGGAAAAAGTGTGACCTCATCTTTCTTTGGGGGCAGAAGGGGTCTATCAAGAGGATTACCTCCCTAGTGCTAACCAGGAAGTTCAAGATTTAATGGCTTACGATTATAGTCCTGTTCGATTAGGTATTAAATCTAGGTTTGGTGATGTGGATTTAGCTCAAGTGACTCCAGTTTGGGCCTGTTGTCTATTTATCTCTCTTAACACGTTATATATAAAAAGAACTGCCTTAATTTAGTTTGTCCCTCTACTAAGTGAAGTTTTGTGCTCAGTGCTAGCTATGCCAAGATGAATGAGACGAAGTCCTTGTCTTCAGAGAACCTAGAGCATTGTCTCTGATGCAATGTCACAAGTCGATTAAATCTCTGAGGTTGCAAACTGATGTTCAACAGATATGTTTATTTGGCTGGCCCAGTGTTTAAGTTTTTAAAATTAGTTGCCAACCTTTTAATATGGGAGATTTCTTATAAAAATTGGGTTTCTGACTTCTCTTGGAAAACCAACATGGCAACACTGAGTCCCTCATTACTTCCCATAGGACTTACACAAGAATCCACTTCTTTTCTTATGTCACTTTCCTGGCCATTCTGGGCCTCTCTGCTTGAGACCCTGTAGTAGGAGCAACAAAAGGGGAGCAATTAATTTTGGAAGCAAGTGAGAGGGTGGGTGAAGTCTTCTCAGACAGGGTGACTTCCCAGATGCCATCTTGAGAGCCTGAATGGGAGATGGTAGTGGTCCTATGGGACTGTGGCCAGGAAGGTGGGGTGAGAGGAGTGTCACGTATGCTGGAAGGTAAACTGTGCTTGGGTTTGGCCTTACAGCACAGCGAACGTGAATCTTGGGCGAGAATTCCAGGTCAAATGTTCCAGCAGGAAGATGAAAACTGAATTGGCCTCAGGAGAGATGTTATGTGTGAAGGGCTTTGTGTCAAATGTGAATGATGTTGTTTGGGGACTAGGGATCTTGTTGAAATGCAGACTCCCATCCAGCAGATATGGAGGTGGGGTAGAGACTCTGCATTTCTAACAAGCTCCTGGTCCCTGGGCTATACTTTGAGTTGTTGGGGCTTAGAACACAGGCTGAAATCTAGTGGGCCATGGGTCAGATGTGGCCTAGGAAACAAGTTTTTCTGGGTTACATGGTGTTTAAGTTTTTTTTTTTTTTTTTTAAGATTTTATTTATTTATTTGATAGACAGAGATCACAAGTAGGCAGAGAGGCAGGCAGAGAGAGAAAGAGAGGAAGGGAAGCAGGCTCCCTGCTGAGCAGAGAGCCTGACACGGGGCTCTATCCCAGGACCCTGAGATCATGACCTGAGCCGAAGGCAGAGGCTTAACCCACTGAGCCACCAGGCGCCCCCATAGTGTTTAAGTTTAAAAAAAAAACAGTAGATACTTGTAAACCAGGCATTTTTCACATAAAAATCTGAATTTTTCCTCTTTACTTATCATTCTCTGTCATATCACTAAATTTTATTTTTATTGTTTTTCATAATAGACTCCTGTTAATTGCCTTTTTCATTTGTTCATTGTGTATCCTCACAAGGCTGTGAATTCCACGCTGTCTTGTTTGCCCATTTCCCTTGAATCTAGTCTGGCACACAGTCTACACTCTATATGTTTATTATTTGTCAAGTGAATCAGCAAATCCACTTTCCTGTGCTCTCACAGTGATTGCCACAGTTTGTACTTGGCCCTCTTCACTCACTTATGTTACCTCCTGAGAAAGGTGGAGTCAGGACATGCCCTTGGGAAGCCCCTAGGTTTAGGGAACCTGAGGGGAAGAGGAACCAGGGCAGGAAAGAAGACCAGGAGAGTGAGCACCCAGAGACCAAGGGAGGAAAGACTACAGAGGAGGGGTGCTGGGCAGCCAGTGCTGCTATGAGATGGAGGGTGATGGAGGGAGTCACTGGCCTTCAAGAAAGCAGGAGAGGAAGGCACTATAGAGAAGGAAAGCATGTAGGCTATATCTTAAGATTGCTACTGGGCTTTGATGAGTTTTTTGGGGAAGGCAGTTAGTTTTGAGTCCTTGTAGAGACATAGTACAAGGACCTAGGGGTGGGAAAGAGAGCAAAGATATACAAAAGGGTGGCTCAGTCCGTTGAGCATCTGGCTTCCCCTCAGGTCATGATCTTGGGGTCCTGGGATCGAGCCCTATCTTGGGCTCCCTGCGCAGCAGTGGGTCTGCTTCTCCCACTCCCTCTGTGATCTCTCTCGCTCTCAATCTCTCATATAAATAAAAAAAATTAAAAATATATAAAAAAGAGTGGGTATAATGGGTGCCATCCCAACTTAGGATAGGTGGAAGATTGAGATAGGCCTGAAGTGGAAAGGAAGAAAGAAAGAAAAAAAAAAAATCCACTCCTTAGTATAAGGGAGAGGGGGCAGGGAAGGCAAACTCCCATGAAATAGGTACAACTTACAGGTCTCCATTTAGGGGAAAAGTCTAAAAACATTTGATATAATTAAGCAAGTAATGAATAAACATTGATGAAGTTTTGGAAATGCATCCAGTTTAATGAACAATTTGTTCTTAATGGAGTTTGCAGCGGCATAGGTATTTTGTCTCCAATTCTTGTGGCCTCCTGTCCTATTTCCAGAAGCACTGGCTTGGGTAATATATTGACAGCTGATGAAATATTTGGTAATTGAACAAGAAGAGAGCTATGTTGGCTCCAGGGCTGAGGGAGAAAGGTGAGGAGAAATCCTGCTACCTGTGGTGTTTGTGGGCGGGAAGGTTAAAGGGACAATAATGAGAAAGCTAGCTTCATCTTCAAGGCCTGTTGCTTGTCTCGATTTTATTGTTTTGTGTGTTTTCACCTTGTGGAATTCAATAAATATTTGCTCAGTGAATGAATAAGTTTAAGGTCAGACACTGTACACAAGAGTCAAAGAAATCGTATTTCCTGGAAAAGCTAGTGGAATTAAGTGCAGGTTTCCACAGATGCCTCCCCTGGCTCCATTTCATTTCAGTCACAAGGGATCTGAGGGACATTAGCCCGAGGTCTTCCTCCTAGCCAGTAAGTGGATACATTTTCCCTATGACAACACGGTGCAGCCCAACTGTCACAACCAGGCTCTTGTCCTTCTGTGGGACTCAGCCCACAGAGTGTTCTGGTAACCTCTTGCCATCACCCGCCCATCTCAGCTCTGATGGGTCATGGTCTTGCTGAAGCATAAAGGGGTGGTTTCTGGAGTTCGGCTGGTTTATAATCTTGGCTGTGCTGAGTTAGATTGGGCAAGTTAGTTCACTTCTTGGTAACTCAGTTTCCTCAAACGTAAAATGAGAATAATAATATTTCCTCTCTCATTGGATTTTTTTGGAAGATTGAATAAAATAATGCAGGTATGCAATATACATGATGATTATAGCTAACAGTGCTGTTTTATCTATAGAGGTTAAGAGACTAAATCCTCTCATCACAAGGAGAAAAAAATTTTTTTCCTTTCTTCTTTCTTTTATTTTTATTGTATCTATCTTTGAAAATGGATATGAGCTGGACCTACTGTGGTAATCATTTCACAATATATGTAAATCAAATTGTCACACTGAATGCCTTAAACTTAAAGGATGATGTAGGTCAATTATTTCTCAGTAAAACTGGAAAAAAAAAGATAGTATAAGTAAAGCATGCGGGAGGGTGTCTTGCACACAATACTCAATACATGTTATCAGTTATCATTGGAGATTACAGTTGCCTTTGATTAATAATTATGCATAAACCATACTTTTACTTACTAAATTTGATTTGACATTCTTTGAAAATATTGTGTGTGCATACACAGCAAATGAGGGAGAGGTGGGGGGATGTTGAGAAGGACTGAGTCTTACTTGTAGTGATGAAAAATTCACAGCCCCTTAGGTAAATACACTATTACAACGGAAGATAAGTTTCTGACAGGTGAAGGACTTGCTCAAGGTAATACCACTAGTAATGGCGGAAACAAGTCTTTTTAAAATTTTTTTTAAAGATTTTATTTATTTATTTGACAGAGAGAGATCACAAGTAGGCAGAGAGGCAGGCAGAGAGAGAGGAGGAAGCAGGCTCCCTGCGGAGCAGAGAGCTGATGCGGGACTCGATTCCAGGACTCTGGGATCATGACCTGAGCCGAAGGCAGCGGCTTAACCCACTGAGCCACCCAGGCGCCCAGAAACAAGTCTTAATACTGTTTTTTTGATCCCCAGTTCAGTGCCTCTAAGGCTAACACCCATTTCCAGGCATGGCTTGGTAGTGTTTCAGAAGTCATCCCAGATTCTGTTCCAAGTTCAATTTTGTCCATGTTAGTCACAGCAAAAAAAAAACCAAGAGCTTGGGCGAGAACAGCAGCGGTTCGTCCGGCCAGTAGGTGGCGCAAAGGCGCTGTTACCCGGTGAGAGGCGGCGGGAGAGGGCGGAGCTCGTTCGGAAATGGGGCAACGTACGCTTTCCTTTAATTGGCCTGAGCGCCTCGGCCCACCATCCAGTCAGAAGCGTCTGCGTCACTTTGTTCCCGAGGTAGGCGGCTGCCCGCGGAAATTTGAAATGGCGGACGGATCGCTGGGGGGTGACGGGCTGGGGTCGCAGGCCATGACAGCGCAGCAGGAACGCACGGGCTGGGCGGCCGAGGAGGAGCCGGCGCCTCTGGAGAAAGGTGAGCAGCCGTCTTGACAGGCCGGAGGAGCCGCCTCCTAGCAGCCGACCGTGTCCGCGGTGGCTTGAGGCAGTCGGGACCCTCCGAGGGCGCCTGGGTCTCACAGGCCTTCCGGAGCGGCTGGCCAGGGTGGCGGCGGTGACTGTGAGAGGCACCGACCCCTCCTCAGAACGTCAAGGTCGGGAGGTACCCTGGGCGTCTCCCCTTCTCCTCGCCCCATCGGGCTTCAGCTTCCTTGACACTGAAAGGGGTTGGGCCCGCTCAGGAACTCCCAGCAGGGATGTCTGGGTGGGCTTCCGGATTGTTTTTATTTATTTTATTTTATTTTATTTTATTTTATTTTATTTTTGCGTTCATCTGTGGAGAGACGTCTCTTCTTTTTCATCTCAATCTCAGCGGAGCTCATGAATCTTTTCCCCAAAGAGAAGATAGTAAACTCTTGGCCTCGGTAGCTGACAAGCCCAAAGTGAAGGGAGCCAGGGTGGGGCAGAGTCTAAAAATAGAGCCCGAGTGCAATTTTCAGTGCTGTGTACCTCTTTATGGAGAGAACGTTAGGATTTTCTTTCCTGATGTTTTAAGCTGTTCAGACTTTTCCTTTAACATTTTCAGTTGGATTATGTAGTGGAAAGAGTCCTGGCAAAGGGAGAAAACATACCTGTGATTTAATTCCACTGCTGATCCCTCTTGTGAACCGGCAAAAATCACTTGGCCTCAGTTTTCCTATGTGGAAAACAGAGCCAGTGGTCCTACAGAATGGGGAAGATGAATGGAAATAATGTGTGAAAAGTGGTACTTTCAAAGTGGCTGTAAAGAATTGTGGCGAAGTCAGGTAGTCTTTGCTTTTTTATATTGTGTAAAAATACACATAAAGTTTACCATCTTATACCATCTTAATCATTTTTAACTGTATAGTTCAGTGATTTTTTAAAAAAAATTTTTATTTATTTATTTGGCAGAGATCACAAGTAGGCAGAGAGGCCAGAGGCAGGCAGAGAAAGAGGAGGAAGCAGGCTCCCTGCTGAGCAGAGAGCCCGATGCGGGACTCGATCCCAGGACTCTGGGATCATGACCTGAGCCAAGGCAGAGGCTTTACCCCACGGAGCCACCCAGGTGCCCCTTCAGTGATGTTTAATATATTCACACTGTTGTGCAGCTATCACCACCTTCCATCCGCATAACTCATCTTCTTGTAAATTGAAACTCTGTACCCATTAGACAATAACTCCCCATCCTCCCCTCTCTCAGCTCCTGGCTACCAGCATTGTACTTTCTGTCTCTATGACTTTGAGTACGGTGAGTACCTCATGTCAATGAATTCATACAGTGTTTGTCTTCCCGTGACTGGCTTATTTCATTTAGCATCATGTCCTCAGGGTACATCCATGGTGTAGCAGGTGTCAGCATTTCCTTCCTTTATAAGGTTGAAAAATATTCCTTTGTATAGAGATATCACCTTTTGCTTATCCATTCAACCATTGATGGACGCTTGGGTTGCTCCCACCTTTTAGCCATTGCGAATAATGCTTTTATGAACATGGGCGTAGAAATATGTTTTGGAGATCCTGCTTTCAGTTCTTTTGGATATATACTCAGAAGTGGAATTGCTGGGTCTTCTGGTAATTCTATTTTTAAATTTTTGAGGGACCACTATACTGTTTGTTCTCCATAGCCCTGTACCATTTTTGTTGCCTACAGCAGTGTATAAGAGTTCCTATTTATCCACATCCTCACCAACACTTGTTTCCTTGATAGTTTTTCTTATTTTTTTTTAAAAGATTTTATTTATTTATTTGACAGAGATCACAAGTAGGCAGAGAGGCAGGCAGAGAGAGAGGAGGAAGCAGGCTCCCTGCTGAGCAGAGAGCCCGATGTGGGGCTTGATCCCAGGACCCTGAGACCATGACCGGAGCCGAAGGCAGAGGTTTTAATCCACTGAGCCACCCAGGCACCCCTTCTTATTGTTTTTGATAAAAGCTATCCCAGTGGGTGGGAAGGGAAGGCATTATTCCTCTAATAAACATTTATATATACTATTTGATGGGTAAGTGATTGACAGATAACTTATTGAATTAATGAATTCAAACAGGCATGCTATCTTCATCTTCACTTTATAGGAGAGGAAGCCGAGGCACAGAGAGATTGCCACACAGCAGTGAGGTATTGATGTTTTCTGAGGCTCATGTGCTTTGGCATGTGAGCAGTAGACTTGAGTACACTATGGGTCATTTGTGGGATCAAGTAGTTCTGGTAGCCTGAATAGAGGCAAAGATTCGAAGGAAGGAGAAAATATGAGGAGCAGCCGGCAGTGGGGTGGGGTGTGGTTGAGAGAAAGATTGCTGTTAATAACAGTCTCAGATATTCTCCCTGAAACAACCTTTGGAAACTATTTTGCCAGCTTAAATGTTACCCTCAGCATTGTTTATTTAGTAGTTGTTTTGTCTATTAAAAACATCATATTATACAGAATTAGATATGCCACTGATCAAATCATGCCTTATGAAACATAATTACATACAGCCCAAACCTAATGTGATTAGCATTTTCTAATCCTTTCTTTAGACACAGTCACTGAAATTGGTGAGGAGGAACCTTTAGTAAAGTACCTTTAGCGAAGTAAACCTTATGCATTATTAAGCATCTCTCATCCCTGTTTGTTGAGGGACCATTGACAGACTGATATTGCAGAAAATTAAGGGCTGCTTCAGCTCATTTGTGAAGGAATATAGGAAACTAGCTCCTAACTTTAATGCGACTTTATGGAATTGTTTTGGGGAAAAAAATAACTGTAAGCTATTTGACCATTGGAAGTTGGTAGCTATAGTAAGAATCATAACTTTATCCTTTGAAGGAGATTTTTAGTGATTGCCAGTGAATCAAAAAACCTTTTTTCTCTGCCTTCCTGAAAAACTTCACAGAACAACAAAGACTTAACCTATGAAAGATTTTAAGTTCTTATTGTTTCAAAGTAGAACTTGGATTTTGAGATATTTTCAAGTTTGGAAAACTGATTTCTTTTGACGGTGATAAAGGTAAATAAAGCATCACATCCAAATCCTTATTTGTATTTTGTTTAGAATTTCTGAGAAGTCTGTAAGCACTGGAAGTGTCTGGGATGGTTAAACCTGCTTATTTTTGTTCTTTTAGCTCTGTTCCCAGATGAAGATTCATGCAGTGATTGCAGCAATCATGATAAGCCAGGTTCTAGTTTACGAAGTTTTGTGCTTGAAGGAAAGACTCCTTTTCCAGAAATATTCCAGACAAGTCAACTTTTGTTCTATGAGCGATTCAGAGCTTATCAAGATTACATTTTAGGTGAGTAGGTTTGTTGTTGTTGCTGTTTGTTTTTTGTTTTGCTGCTTTTAATGTTTTCAGTTTACAAGTAGATTTCAGTCTCCAGATTGTCAGTTAGTTCTGAGAAAATGGATTTACTAACTTTTCTCTGCTTTATGCAGTCTCAATTCTTATTGTGTTTAATTTGTTTGTAGCTGACTGCAAGGCCTCTGAAGTAAGAGAATTCACAGCTGAGTTCTTGGAGAAGGTCCTTGAACCATCTGGATGGCGGGCAGTCTGGCACACTAATGTGTTTGAGGTGCTGGTTGAGGTAAATTTAATTCTGTTGTTAAGACATTTGTCTCTAGCTTAAAGCACTTTCCTTCAGACTGTTAGAGCCAAAGTGCTTATTTTTAATTAAAGTTTATGAGCTGATTGAAAATAGCATGTTTTTCACATCTAATTGTCATGGTGTATGAAGTGTTCCGCGAATTTTAAAGGCAGCCAAGGAGGAGCTACTCGGGAATTGAGGTGGTTAAATTTCCAGTGTCCTTTGACAAGGAGAATGGATTATAAACCTATGAAGTGGAGGAGGTATTTGAGACCATTTAAAAAATAAAGAGACCTCATTATGAAGTCAACGGAGTTTCAATTAATTTTTTACCTTCTTAGTTGTAGCCCATTAAGTAGCTCAAACCAAACAGGCATTTTAAAACAGGCCTATTTTTTGCCTAACAAATTTGTAGATATGTGGTTAATCTCTTGATAATGTGTCCCATTGTCAAAAGTAAAAATGATCTTATTTTTCAACTGACTGGGCCTTTTACACTAAATTTGCACTCTAATTACAGCTGTGAATTTTTCTCAGTGTTTGTTAACTGGACCACAGAAAACCCTGTTAACCTAAAATGTTAAACCAGGGAGTGAGAATACAAGTTGTTGCTGCAGCTCTTTGAGAAAATGACATCATTTACTGCAGTGATTATGGATGAGGCAGTGGGTTGCAGCTGTTTCTGGTGACTTAAGTTTTGTATTATGTTAATATGTTTGGTGGCAGGAAAGGCCTATTAATTTGGTTATAATAGTGTTGTCATTGGTCGTGTCCTCCATACATGTCCAACCCTCAACCTCCACCCTGATCCACTCTCCCAAAGTTGTCAAAGTCATTTTTTTTTTCTTAAGATTTTATTTATTTATTTGACACAGAGAGAGAGATCACAAGCAGGCAGAGAGGCAGGGAGAGAGAGAGGGGGAAGCAAGCTCTCCGCTGAGCAGAGAGCCCCATGTGGGACTCGATCCCAGGACTCTGAGATCCTGACCTGAGCCAAAGGCAGAGGCTTAACCCACTGAGCCACCCAGGCAACCCCAAAGTCATTGTTTTAAAAGAGAAATGTGTCAAAAAAAAAAAAAAAAAAGAGAGAGAGAGAGAGAGAAATGTATCATTCTTCTGCTTAAAATCTCTAATGCGTTGCATTTACCAAAGCCATGGTGTTGGCTTTGTGGCTTTTCATTGTCTAGAGAATACGAAATCCAAGCTCCTTCTAATGCCATTTCTGTCTTCATCTCTTTGCCCTTTTCTCTCCCCTCATCGCCGGGTGCCCCTCCCCCGCCCATTTCTTTCCTTCCGTTCCAGCAAAAAATACTGCCTCTCTGCTGCTCCAGCAGCCAAGCTTTTCTCTGCCACAGGGCCTTTTTACCTTCCTGCTCTTCAGATGGCTGCTTCCCTTTCATCCTGTACATCACAGCTAAGAAGTGACTCTGACCATCCCAGCAAAACCAGACCACTACCCCTGTTTGTTATACTTTGTCACATGCTCATCACCATCTTGTTTGTTTGTCTCAATTACAGTGTAAGCTCCATTTGGGTAAGAGCCAGGCCTTTCTTGTTTATTTTCTATATTATGGAGGAAGGCTCCCTGTTCCCATTACCTGCATAATAAAATCAGGCTATTAGTAGTGTTTTGTATGTATCTTAATTTTGATTTCCATGTAAGTCACATTATTTTAAATTTCAGGTCACAGATGTGGACTTTGCAGCCTTGAAGGCAGTGGTGAGGCTTGCAGACCCATACCTCTGTGAATCTCAAGTGAGCTCTTTTACCTTGGAATGTATGAATGAGCTCCTCGATCTGAAGGAACATCGGTTGCCCCTGCAGGAGCTGTGGGTGGTGTTTGATGATTCTGGAATATTTGACCAGACAGCCCTTGCAATTGAGCATGTCAGGTAGGAAGAGAGGAGAGTTGATAAAAATAACCTTGTCGCCAGAAACTATGGATGAAATGCAGTAATTCTAGTTTGTGTTATATACCCAGATTTAAAACTCATACTGTAAATTTGGTCATTGCAGTATTTAAAAATATTCAAAGATAGGGGAATCTTTTTTAAATTAAAAAGATTTAAAAAGCATTTTAAATTTTCATTTCAGATAATTTCAGACTTATAGAGAAGTTGAAAAAAAAAATACAGAGAATTCCTGTGTGGCTTTCATTCAGTATCCCCAAATGTTAACAAAAGATAGGAGATTCTTTGTTTGATTTGCATATGTTTAGAAACCCTTAAAAGTTCTGGATGCTAAGGCTTATGGTTGATGTACTTGAATATGAGGAAAGAAGAGAAAGTGAAGGAGGTGGTACACCATGTCTTGTGCACTGACAAGACATATATATATTTTTTCAAGATTTTTAAAAAAATTTATTTGCCAGATAGAGATCACAAGTAGGCAGAGAGAGAGGAGGAAGCAGGCTCCCCACTGAGCAGAGAGCCAGATGGGGGCCTCAATCCCAGGATCCTGAGATCAGGGCCTGAGCTGAAGACAGAAGCTTTAACCCACAGAGCCACCAAGGCGCCCCTGTTTCTCAAGGATGTATCTGGCCAAAGAAGGTTTCTTCTTAGGTCATTTCCAGGATCCTTAGGGGATATGTTCATGCCTTTCAACCTTTTTTGGCATACTTGATTTCCACTTGAACATGTGCTCATCTTGTCCTTTCAGTGAGGAGGAAAACTCCTACCTGGATTAAACAGTATACCCTTTTTTTTTTTTAAATTTTAATTACAGTATAGGTAATATACAGTGTTATATTAGTTCCAGGTATACAATATAGTGATTCAGCAGTTCCATACATTACCCTGTGTCCATCAAGGGAGCACTCCTTAGCTCTCATCACCTATTTCACCCATCCCCCCATCACCTCCCCTTGATAACGATCATCAGTTAGATCTTTTGTCATGTATTTCCTGATACAGGTACTTCTTTTGGATCTTCTGTGTTATAAGTATATTCACTAAGGAAGGCTGACTTTTATCTATTTAAAAATGGACTTCTATTTCTCTAGGAACTGGGAGATTTCCTAGAGAACTCTCTATGAACTAGTGTGGCTTAGTGTCTTGTAGTTTTCAGTTTTTGTACCATTAGTGAGTTAACCTGGTTTTGCTGAGCTTAATTTGAATGCTCTACAAAGAAGCAGGGTATCTCAGGCCCTGCTTCCAAGATGTTCTGGAAAATTTCTAATTGTACCCAAGAAATTTTAACCCTATATGTTCAGCATTAGGCCTAGCAATATAAATCTAAAGAACTGGCCTCTGTCCAGAACCAATATAATTAATTCTCTTATGTTTATCTCACTTGAAAAAAATCTTTCAATTGAAGCATTTGAACGTAAAGGGATAATTGATGAGCTTAGGAAATTAAGAATCAGGGAGCTAATCTCTAGGGGTATTGAAGTTGGTAGAAAGACTAGTATTTAGAATTAGTAATGGTATTATTTGAAGGTGAGCCTGGCAAATTTATTCTTCATTTTGAGGGCTCAGATTCTGGGTAATGCCCAGAAAAGTTCAAATTATGCAGGTTCTCATTTGTTTACTCAATGAATATTCAAGTGCTGGGTCCTGAGTTGAGGGGTAGATGTGACTGGAGCATGAATCTGATACAATCACCATCACCAGGGACTGTCAATCTAGGGGTGGGAGATGAATCCTAATCACACAAAAGTGCATATGTGATTGGAAACTGCAACAAGTACAGTGAAGAGGTAGGTCCTAAGGCTACGTTAGGTGGCAATTACATGGTTGTCTCTTGAGGAGATGGCATTTGAACCTGGATCTGAAGTATTGAAAGGGGCTGTGGCAGGGGTAGGGAGGGAACAGGTTCACGAGCTGAATGAATTTAAGGTGCTGAAAGGCCAGTGTGGCTGGAACAGACAGTAATGAAGGAGGCTTAGGAAACCAGCTTAGAGGTTGTCAAGAGTTAGAAGATGTAGGGCTTTGCCAGCAGATTAGTCATTTTTGTCTTTAAGAGCACTGGCGAAGCATCAAAATGTTTTTATTCAAAGGTGAATAAGATCAGCTTTGTATTTTGGAAAACAAATGCAGGGAGATGGACTAGGAAGCCCAGGTTAGGGACAAGAGAGTGGACTAGAGTGGGGTATGGAGAGGACACATGGAGGCTTCCTGAGAAGGTTGGATGGCTGGGACCTGGTGATAGAGTAGAGCTGGGGGATGCGGAGATGATGAGTGGATATGGCAGAAGTCAAGGTTTCTGTCTTGAGGGAGTAAACACCAGAGGAGGTGCAGGTGTGAATGATGTATGAATGTCCAGTACAGTACTGGTGAGCTTACTACTTGAGGAGGTCTTAAAATGTAAGTGTAAGATCACCAGGTGGAGAAGGTGGACAGCCTGCCAGCATGTCGCATGGAGGCTTGAAAGAGCTTCTGAAATGGGAGTTTGCATAAAAGAGGTCTGAAGTTAAGAGAGGTGCTCTAGAGCCAGATTGTGAACCCATGGAATACCTCCACACTCAGGATTTTGAACTTCATTCTGGGGGTAGGAACCAGCAGGTTTTTTTTTACTGAGTAAAGGCATGCTCAGGTTCCTTTTTCTTTTTTTTTTTTTTTTTTTTCTTTAAGTTGGCTCTAGAGGAGGCACAGTCTTTTAAGCCTCTGCCTTCGGTCCAAGGCCAGGGTCCTGATATGGACCCCTGCATTGGGCCCTCTGATTGGCTGGCAATCTGCTCCTTCTTTCCCCTGCTCTTGCTCACTCTCTCTCCTTCTTAAAAAAGAAAAAAGAAAAAAAAAAGCCAAACAACAACATAAAAAGATGACTCTAGAGGCTGAAGAGACTAGCAGTCTAATATATAAAGATTAAGAGATGGCTTCATTTTCACTGCTCCTTTTCACAGCAGAACTTCCTGGCAGAGTTTTGTGTAGTCTCAGTCTGCACTTCGTGGCATTTCAGTAATGCTTCTGCCCCACGGCACCACTGAAGCTGTGCTTGAGGTCATCAAAGTCCTCCTTCTGCTCCTTCCCCATCATCTCTTCTCTGATCTCATCTTGTTTCCCTCTTGGTCACATTCTAGTTACTTGGTCACTCCCATCTTCTTAACACACTCTCCTCCCATCTTCTTAGTCATCTTGGCTCTTGCTCAAAACTTTAAAATGTTGGAGTTACCCAGGGATCCATCCTAGGCTAGCTACCCTTCCCTCTATTTAATCAGCCTTGGAAGCACATTAGAATCACCTGGGAATTGTTTTTTATGAGTATTCCAACTAATACATGAGGAAAGAATGATAGGATCAGAATATCAATATTTTACAACCTGTAATAAATAAAGTTTCTAGGCAATGATCATGATTGGCTGCTACAACCATTGGTTGAAAACTCATAGGGAACTTTATAGTGGATGGATCAGGCTGACAAAACTGAATCCACTGGTTTCTTAACCTCATCATCAGAAGAGATGACCAGGTGTCATATACTTCCTAATGGAAGTACAGTGTGTCTCCTTTTAAGTATCCTTGCCACAAAAAACAAACAAACAAACAAACAAAACAAAAAAACTTTCCTAAAGCTGATCAAGTCTTTAGATCTTACTGTTTACCAGAAGTGAAAGAAACAGAAGAACATGTTAGATGACCCCATGAAGATGGAATCAATAAAATTTAGAGTGTGGAAAACTTAAATAAATTGCAAGGAGAAAAGGAGGAAAGGATAATTTATAGAACAAAAGTGATTTAGTTAAGCGCAGTGGCTGACCCTTGTTTGGATCCTTATTTGAACAAGCTAATGATAAAACAACAATAGCAACAATAGCAGAAGAGACAAACAGGGAAAATTCAACACTAACTGGATGTTTGGATATTAAAGAATTTTAACTTTTTCTTGATATAAAGATTTATTTTAGAGCTACATACTAAAATTTGTGAATGATATTATATGTTTGACATATGCTTTAAAGTAATCCAGTGTCGGCATGGTGGGTGTGGGGAGCAAAGAAGTGAGTGGGTAAGGTAGAGATGAAATAAGATTCCCTATGCGTGGATCATTGTTGAAGCTGGGTGATGCAGCTTCATCATAGTATCATGGTATTCATGGTACTATTTGCTCTTGTATATGTTTGAAATTTTCCATAATAAAAATTTGTTAATTACTTGGATAGGTTTAAAAAAATTAGATTCTATTTCTACCTCCCACACTCCCCCAAAGATTCTGATTTATTGGTCTAGAATAGGTTTGAGAACCAATTTTTAAAAGCTTCCAAGACGGCTCTAACAGGTAGCTGGCTTTGAGAACTGCTGCCTTATATTATTTCCCTCGATGATCTCATCTGTTGCTTTAATGCCATCAGTAAGCTGACAACTCCCAGATTTATATCTTTAGCCCTGACCTTTCCCTCGGGCTCTGGGTTTGTTATATTCATCTTTACTCTTGACATCATCCACTTGGAGGTCAGATAGGCATCTCAATTCAAACATGGAGAAAACAACTCTGTTTTTAACCTAAACCTGTTTCTCTCCAAGTCTTTTCTGTCTTAACAAATGGCACTACCATCCACCCAATTATAGATGGTCAATAAAACTTTTCTCTTTTTTTGATTTTATTTATTTAAAACATGAGCTGGTTGGGGGAGGGATAGAGAGAGAGGGAGAAGCAGATGCCCCACTCAGTCGACCTGGGGCTCTATCCCAGGACTCCAGGATCATGATCTGAGCTGAAGGCAGACATTCCACAAACTGAGCCACCCAGGCACCCCAATAAATAGTTCTAATTAAAGATCATAATGGAACCAGTATTATAGAAAAATTTCTTTGGCCAATCCATAGAAGTTCTATGACTCATGACTGAAGTCTAGCATTTATGCAGCTTTCTCTATTGTAGCTGATACATTTGTTTCGATTTAGTCTAGCTTGCACACCTCCAGAACCCTAAAACCGAGCCAGTGATTAAATTTGAATGATTTGAATTTGTATTTCAGGTTTTTCTATCAAAACATTTGGAGGAGCTGGGATGAAGAAGAGGAGGATGAGTATGATTATTTTGTCCGATGTGTTGAACCTCGATTGAGATTGTAAGTTAGTGACCTGTACGTGTTGGAAAAATAGCTGCCCTGGTTTAATTTTACCCATCTGGTGTATATATACTTCAGGGGCCCACACACAGAACAGGCCACCATACAAATAGTATAACCCATTAGAAAGTTATTAAATGAAACTTGTGCAAGTGCAGAGAAACCTACTTTTAGTTTATAAAGTGAGTAACAGCAGAGTTCAGGGACACTGAAGTTAAAGGGCTAACTTTTATAAAATAAAACTCAGTTGAGCTGAGTGTTAAAAAAAAAAAAACCTCCCTGTGTTAAATTCAAAGACAGTTGTTTGAAAAATAGTGAAATTAGTTGAATTATAGAAGACTTCTTTTGTTTTAATTTTTTAAAAGAGAACTTTAAAAAATATTTGGCTTTATTCTAAATTCTTATAGTAAAACATACTAGGTTAAACTAACAGAATTATTTCAGGGTGTTTTGTCAAGTTCTTGTCCTTGAATCCTATTTGACAAATGGATGAAAATATGAAACAGTTAATATTGGTGGTGCATAAAAATATCCTAAATAGTGAAACACATTCTTTTTCTAACTTGTCATATTTTAATAGGGAAAAATGCTTACGTTACAAAAAACCCTAGCTTAATGGTGCAACCCAAGTAATTGTTTTGTACTGATTTTGTTAAATGTGGCATTCACATTTCCACTAGATGGTACTCTAAGACTAGGTAATTTTTCTTGTATTCATAAGTGGTAATTTAAGGGCAGTGCTGCTATAAGAATAAAATTAGAACTGGCACTCAAAAAAATTTTGTAGAAGGTAATTTTTTTTCCTGTGTGAAAGATGATTTGGTTACATAAGATAAGGCAGTAACCCATTACATTTTTGTGGAACCCAGTTAGATTTAGTAAGTTTCTCTTGGTTTATATAGTAAGTAAGAAGTTAAAAAAAAATGTGAAAAGTCTTGTTAATGGTTCTACCTGATTTAGAATTATGTATGATTTTTATTTAGCCTTTCCAATTTTTCCATTGTGCATTTCCTATTTTCCCATAGTGTATTCAATAAAATGCCAGGATTTCAATAAGCTTGCATATTTTCTAGTTTTGGTATACTTGGCCTTAGAAAGCAATGATTGGTTTTGACTGAAGTGAAATGTAATCGTAGGTGAGTATTGTGTATCTAGCAAATTGATCTTGGAAAGGAATGAATTCTGATTTGACAGCTTTACATGTTTAAACAACAAGAAATGATTTACATACATACTTTGTACATCACTGGCAGATGGGAAAGCATAAGGGAGGAATTGTTTTCAGTTTTGGAGAAGAAACTATGGTACTTGGTAGGGGAACTGTAATGTTATCAAATGTAGGCAGACTCTTTATAAAAGGTCCCTGGGCAAAGATAGGTGTACTGTTATCAACAGGCAGGATTTAAAGGGAATCAAACCATATTGTCTTGATTTTGCACTGTGAGGTATATGTTTTTCCTTTTTAATTCAAAATGCTGTGCTTCAAAGCTGTGTCTGAGACACAGGTGTTGGTTCATTGATTTTAGACCACAAAGTATCACTTTAGTGAAAAGAAATAAGCTGATTGGCATGGATATTGGAAATGCTAAGAAACTTATTTTAAAATTTGAGTCTTAATCTTCATAACTTAATAGACCTGATCAAGCAGTCAGTGGTTTGGTTCCCAATTTTTTGTTTGCAGAGTGGATTTCTAGAATATCTTTAAATGAGTATGGATTAACCAAAGCAGACAAAATCCATGCTTTTCAAGCTTCACCTAATTCATTTAGTTGAAAAGTGGAAAAAAATTATTTTTTATTCATTTTAAATACTGTTTGAATGTTAACTGTAATTTCATGTAAATTTGTTTAGGATGTAGTTCTGTTTTTTCCCCCCATCTTATTTAGAGCATGACTAAGTTGAAAAAACATCATCTAAGGCAATAGTTTTCAGCCTTGACTGCGCATTAGAATCCCCAAGGAACTTTAAAAAAAACCTCTCTACTTCTAGAGATCAATTTAATTGGTCTGAATGGGGACCTAAGCATTTGTATTTTTAAAAGCTCTCCAGTGATTCTAATATGCAGTCAAGGTTGAGAAACTCTGGCCTCAGGCATAGCTAGTCAATAAACTTTTAACGAGAAATGAAGCAATTATTTAAAACTATAGGTAATGACAAGAATATTGCAGTTTATTTTCAAATCCATTAATTTCACATCTGTTAACGTGATTGTACTACATTAATAAATTATTATATTCCATCTAGAAATACTTTTTATTCTATCTATATGTTTGAGAAGGTATATAAACTAATAATAAATTTTAAGTGCCAATAAGGTTGTCCAATACAAGGTTATTTTGTTTTAATCACTTTCTAGTTTAGTAATGGCAGCTTTATATATTTTTTTTCTGCAACTCTCAAAGCCTTACATTTTTGAAACATACTGTAATAATCTTCCTGAGGGAATATTCAGCATAATTTTGTGTTGTAGTGCTTTAAATGTGAGGAAGGACTAAAGCCAATGCTTAAATCATTTTTAATTTTTGATCCTATAAATATGGTAATCTTCAAAATTATTATGAATACTATTAGGATACTTCCCTCCCCACCTTGACCCACACTCCCAGATTGTTGCCTGACATCTGCTTATTAAGATTTTGAGTCTAATATATGAGAACATAATTTTTTATTAAATAATGATACAAATGATAAAACATGAACTCTCAGTGTTTCTAAAGCACAAATCTAAGGACAAAACCCAGCAACTCCCCAAAGCAAGAAACATTAGTGACTTTAACGAAGTGGTCCTTAAAACTTTAAATAGCTTCCACTTATAATAGCGTGCTATTCAGAAAGACTTTACATGTACCTGAGTTATGTATGATAAAATGCTTTTTTTCTTCCTGGTCTTTGAGGACTAAATGGGCTGTTTTAATGATAGGAAAATGTGTCAGAAAGACAGTGGATTTTAATTTGCTTTTAAACTTTCAGGCATTATGATATCCTTGAAGACCGAGTTCCTTCAGGACTTGTTGTTGATTACCGCAATCTGTTGTCCCAATGTGAGGAGAGTTACCAGACATTTTTAAATCTGAGAAGCAGTTTGTCAAATTGTAACTCTGATTCCGAGCAGGAAAACATCTCCATGGTTGAAGGGTTAAAATTATATTCAGAGATTGAACAGCTGAAACAAAAGCTAAAACTCATTGAGAATCCTTTGTTGAGGTATGTGTGTCTTTGTTATTCCTAGTTAGTTGGCATCTTTTCTAACCAGCTGTCTTACTAAGAACTGACAGGTCTGTTGGTTTCTCTAAGATATGTGTTCGGTTATCAGAAGAATTCGAATATCCAAGCAAAGGGCATTCGTCCAAATGGTCAGAAGGTGATGCATGTGGTCTCCTCCACCATGATGACTGGTCTGCTGCAGTCTCTGCTCAGGGACAGGCTTTGTCAGGAGCCTTGTAAGGAGGAAACAGAAATTCAGGTAAAAGGAGTTTTTTTGCCTGAGGTGGCTTTTTTTTCTTTGAATTCACTCCAAGGTTTTCCTGAATTCTACAAAGCATTTACAGGAGCTTACCAGAACTATTCTTTGGTGAAATGGGTAGTAGTGAGAGCCCTATCTGTCATCAGCATTAGGAACTTACCAAGCATGTGTTGATCATGAGGAGATAAACTTAAGTATGTAGTTTTGGCTCCCTTTATAAAGTGAAGCATGAGGGTACCTAGAGTGATATGTAGGTTGCCATTTTGGGGGTGTATATTTGCAATCTGTTTTTGTTTTCTAGTTCCATAGTGATCCGTTGTCTGCTATAAATGCCTGCTATGAAGGTGATACTGTGATTGTTTGTCCTGGCCATTACACGGTACATGGTACATTCTCCATTGCTGATTCCATTGAGCTGGAAGGTGAGTCTGGAATATCATGCAACCAAACTCTTTTGCATGATATGCTTAAGAAAACAGTAAGTCACTTGGAGCTTGCTGAAGTCTGAGAATATGATTTAATCCATTTGATTTCAAATGAGTTTCCCTAAAATATTAAGAGTTTTCAAAGTATATGGGGGATTGACTCAATGTTTGAGCAACTTGAGGTATGATTATTTGTATGTGTTGGGAAAATAAGCATATAGAGAAAAAAAGACCATTAGGAAGAAACATATTTTCCAGATTGTAGGTGGTTCATGGAGAGGAAATATCATTTCTAGAATAAAAATTTTTCCTAGCAATATTTTTTTAAAGTTTAGTATTTTTATTAACTGCTTACTCTTATTTCTTATATGTTATGGATATGTTGATGCATGGTTTTTTGTTTTTAAATTTAACATATTTTTGCATAGGTATAGGTCCAACTTGAAAGTGGACCAAAAATCTTTTATCTTACTCTTTATTTTTATTTTAAATTACTTTTAATTTTATTTTTCAAAGATTTATTTATTTGAGAGAGACTGTGAGAGAGAGTGAGCACCATCAGGAGGAGGGGCAGATAGGGAAGAAGAATCCCTGCCCAGCAGGAACTCCATCCTGGGATTCCATCCTGGGACTCCGGGACAATGACCTGAACTGAAGGCAGATGCCCAACTGAGCCACCCAGGTGCCCTTATTAATTCTTTAAAAGCTTGCTGAGGGGCTTTTAAAGGTAGTTCAGTCAGTTGAGCATTTGAATCTTGGCTTTGGCTCAGGTCATGATCTCAGGGTCTTGGGATCAAACCCAGCTATGGGCTTCACATTCTGCGGGGAGTCTGCTTCTCTCCCCTCCCTCTGCCCTTCTCCAACTTGTGCTCTTGTGCTCTCTCTCCAGAGGGAAAGAAAATTAAAAGTTTGCTGAATGTCAAATTCTACGCTTCCATATCTTGACCAAAGTGTACTTTTGAGAACATTTATGTTGAAAGATTCTATTAAAAATAACTTTTTAGCAGGCATCATCGTATTGTACATTTAGAGAGATTCCTAAATTTAGGTTACTTTACAATTGTTCATCTTGGTCCTGTGTATTTCCATAACGTGTCAAATTTAGATGCACCTGTTCAACTATTTACCAAAAGAGCTTCAAGTTAGCAATAAAGCTTGTAATGCAAAAAATCGTTTATCATTTTGGGACTTGTGCAGCTGTTCACAAACTGCTTAAGCTATGTTCTTTATCTTTATCTTGTCAAAACTTCTTAATGGAAACAAGGCTAGGAGTTTAATTTCCTGCTGTTCACTAGTACATCACCTCACCCCCTTTTTTGTTTTATGTATGTAATTTTTGTTCTTTCTCCTCTCCAATATTTGATATATAATAGATGTGTGTGTATAAATAACACATCTGCAGGATAAATCACTGCAATAAAAACACTTTATTTTTTGGCATAGTGAAAATAACATTGATATTATAGATTTTATGGTGGATAAGAGTTCTTCCTAGATTGGTGAGGGTATTAATAATGAAATTGTCAAAGTGTAATAAATAACCATATAGAATTCTGATAGTTGAGTGTAAAGATTAGTAGATTTACTGACAGAGGGCATTTCTGAGAATTTGGGAAATCCTATGGTATCTCTAGTGTGAATTTATGGAGTACTTGTTCATGAGTAAGATTAAAGGTTATCTGATATCTTTTCTGATCTATAGCTAACACTTATCACAGGAGATATATAATTGAATACTTACTGTGTTTAGGGTGTTACTAGTACTTATAGTAGGGTTTATATATAGGCTTATATATAGTGTTTTTCTTTCTTGTTTAGAACATACCTTCACTTAAGTGATGGTTTTATGTTTTAAAACTACTAAGAATAGGGCGCCTGGGTGGCTCAGTCATTAAGCATCTGCCATTAGCTGGGGTCATGATCCTAGGGTCCTGGGACCCAGCAAAGCATCGAAGCAGGAAGCCTACTTCTTCCTCTCCCACTCCCCCACTTGTGTTACCATTCTCTCTCTCTCTCTCTCTCTCTCTCTCTCTCTCTCTCGCTGTCAGTTAAATAAATAAATAAAATCTTAAAAACCCTACTCAGAATATGTAGTATGTTTATGCAATAATCTGTTTTTTCTCAATATGACAATTATTTTACTATTTTTTATTTTGTTGTGATAAAAAAAAAAACAATGGTTATTATAGAAAATGTTCCAACTACAGACAAAAAGAATCAGGAAAAAAAGATACTCAAAATCCAATCATCCAGTCTACCATTGGCAGCATTCCCAAGTATGGAGTACTCTAGGATTCTTCTCCAGTGTCCCTGAAATCTTGTCTGTGTCTTTTGATGTGGTGACTGCTTTCATTTACTCAAGTAAAGGCTTATCTTAGACAATGAGAGTTATTTCTTACAGCTTTGTTTATGTGCTTTTGTTTTATGATAAAAGTCAGGCAACTTCTCTGGTTTTCTGATACTTCAGTTTTTTGTAAGCCCTTTCAGAGGTCTGGCCTGTATTATTCGTTTGGGATTTGTAGAGATCCAGTGTTTTTTATTGGTTCACAAGGTAGACCTATTTCTTCAATAATTAAAATGGTTTTAAGTTTATTAGATTGGAAGTCGGTCTGTTTAAGAGAATACTAAAATTATTGTGTTCTGTTAGTCACCATACACAATTTAAAAATAAGAAAAAATAAAGGAAAAAAGAACACTAAAATTAGAAAATCTTGAGAAATGCTTAGGTTTTTTTTCAAACCTAATTTATATTAGAATAATAGAATTTCAGAGTTGGGAAAAAATTTATAAGGGTTAAGTGCTTTAAAGCTTTTTGAACCAGCTATATTTAGGTTTATTTATTTTTATATAGCAGTTTTGTAGGTGAATTTAGTGCTGAGCTGGTCTGAGATGGTTGATAGGGTAGTCTTCCTGATATGGGGGCAAATTGAGGAATTGTTATTATTAAAAATTATATACCCTAGTTTAAATTAAACAAGAAATGTAGGGAGATGATTAGATTTTATTTAATGCAACTTGGTTGACTGGTCTCATATTATTTGGAGCCATTTGAAATAGAGAAATCTATTGTAGCAATTTTAGTGTAGACATTTCCCCTCACTCATCTTAAATGCTCTTGTTCTCTTCCTTAGGGTATGGTCTACCAGATGATATTGTGATAGAAAAGAGGGGCAAAGGAGATACTTTTGTGGATTGTACAGGTGTAGATATTAAAATCTCAGGCATAAAATTTATCCAGCATGATGCTGTAGAAGGAATCTTGAGTAAGTATCTGAATATTTCCTGTATTATTTTGTTCCAGGTTTTAAAAGAAAACTTTACATTTTCTAGAAGATGCAGTTTAACAAACCACTTTTGAGTATGTAAAAGGCTGATTAATTATTTATGTACATAACATGATGACTTAGGAAGTTACTCTCAAGTAAAAAATAGTTCAGCCTATTCTTAAAAATTTGTTAGTTTAATATTGATTTCCTTGTGATCTTTTTTTTTTCCCCCCTTTTAAACATTCCAGTATTGTGGTCTGTGTTCTTTGTATTCGATTTAGCCCTAGACTCAGTGCAGTTCTATTCACATTGTGCTGGTACTGGTTTTCTAGAATCTTAAGTTGGGTCTTCTTTTCTTTTCCCTTCCAAGATACTCATGAAAGTTACTTTCTGATACTTTTTTTGGTAATGAAAAGTGCTTTTTAACTTGATTTTGCATTTTTGAGATCAATCATTTTTAAGAATGTTGCTTTTAAATTTTAGTCATTATTTTATAAAATATGAGTTCATAATTCTAGTATCAAAGTTTAAATGGTAGCTAGAGAAATATTTAGACCACCTAATGTCACCTCTAGACCATTTCTAATATTGGAAAACGCACATTACTTAAAGCATTTGAATGCATGTTTTCATCCTAGTCATTCACCGTGGTAAGACCACGTTGGAAAATTGTGTGCTGCAGTGTGAAACCACAGGAGTCACAGTGCGAACATCAGCAGAATTTTTAATGAAGAACTCGGATTTATATGGTGCCAAGGTAGGATAATCTCTTATCCTCTGGGGAAGTAGTTTAGGTTTAAGTTCTAAATATGTAAACAAAATGTGGGACCAAGATGTAAATGCATACTCCCGTTCTCTTTCTTCAAAGAGGTTCAGACAGTTTTAGGTATTAAGTCAGCCAGGTTCAGTTGTATAAGGAAGAAAAATAGGAAATCTCAGTTATTCTGTGCTTACAGAATTTTAGACCCTTCACATTTGTTAACTTTATAAATGATTTTATAGCAATTGAAGTTTAGTTGCTTTTGCTTTTTATTTTATTTATTTTTTATTTTTTTAAAGATTTTATTTATTTATTTGACAGACAGAGATCACAAGTAGGCAGACAGGCAGGCAGAGGGAGGGAGAGGAGGAAGCAGGCTCCCTGTAGAGCAGAGAGCCCGATGCAGCACTCAATCCCAGGACCCTGAGATCATGACCTGAGCTGAAGGCAGTGGTTTAACCCACTGAGCCACCCAGGCGCTCTGCTTTTGCTTTTTAATCAGACTTTTTATTTTGAGAGAATTGCTGAGATAAAATGTTGTAAAAAGTAATACAGAGAAATCCCTGCATTGTATTCTGTTACTACTATTGCTTCTTGGCCTTTTGACTATGGTCAGGTATATTCTGTTATTTTAACATCTTGCAAAACTGTAGTACAATTGCACAGCAGGATAACGTCTATTCAGTCAAGTGGAGTATTCCCATCACTCTAAGGATCCTGCATATTACCTTTTGGGACTGGCATCCACTTGCTTCTCCTTTAGACTTCTTTAATCATTCTCTTCTCCATTTCTATTATTTCACCATTTCAAGAATGTTATGTAACTGTAAATCATGACCTTCTGGGATTGGCTTTTTTCACTCAGTACAATTCTCTGGAACTTGATCCAAGTTGTAGGTACCAATTGTTTATTCTTTTTTTTTATTGCTGAGTAGTATTCCAGCATATGGTTCTTTTTTTTTTTTTTTTTAAGATTTTATCCATTGACGACAAAGATCACAAGTAGGCAGAGAGACAGGCAGAGAGAGAGAGAAGGGAAAGCAGGCTCCCCGCTGAGCAGAGAGCCCGATGTGGGGCTCGATCCCAGGACCTTGAGATCATGACCTGAGCTGAAGGCAGAGGCTTAACCCACTGAGCCATCCAGGCACTCCCCAGCATATGGTTCTTGCAGTTTATTTAACTGTTCACCTGTTGAAGGGTATCTGGGTTGTTTCCAGGTTTTGGCTATTGTAAATAAAGCTGCAGTAAACATTTGCATACAGGTTACTATGTGAATACTTTATTTCTCTGGAGTAAATGCCCAGGAGTGCAGTTGTAGGACACATGGTAGCTGCATGTTTACTTTTTTTTTTTTTAAAGACATGGCCAGACTTTTCCTGAGTAGTTATATCATTTTACATTCCCATCAGTGATGTTTGGGTGATACAGTTGCTCCATATCCTCACCATCATTTTGGTATTTTTAGCCATTCTGATAAGTATATAGTTTTTAAATTTTATTTAATTTTATTTATTTTTTAAAGATTTAATTTAGTTGACAGAATGAATGAGCACAAGTGGGCAGAGCAGCAGGCAGAGGGAGAAGGAGAAGCAGGCTCTCTGCTGAGCAGGGAGCCCAATGTGGGGCTCAATCCCAGCACCTTGGGATTGTGACCTGAGCTGAAGGCAGCCGCTTAACCAACTGAGCCACCCAGGCGCCCTTATAGGTGTACGGTTTTAATTTGCATTTACCTAGTGGTTAGTTATGTGAAACATTTTTTCATATGCTTACTTGCCATCCTTCTCTTCAGTGAAATGTCTGTTTGTGACTTCTGCCCACTTTCTAACTGGATTATTCATTCTTTTTAACTGGAGTTTTGAGAGGTCTTTTTTTTTTTTTTTTTTTTAAAGATTTTATTTATTTATTTGACAGAAATCACAAGTAGGCAAAGAGGCAGGCAGAGAGGAGAGGGGGAAGCAGGCTCCCCGATGAGTGGAGAGGCCAACGCAGGGCTCGATCCCTGGACCCTGGGATCACGACCTGAGCCAAAGGCAGAGGCTTTAACCCACTGAGCCACCCAGGTGCCCAGAGAGTTCTTTTTATATTAGATACTAGTACTCTAATGGGTATTTGGATTGCAGATTTTTTTTTTTTTTTTGAGAGAGAGAAAGAGAACATGCACACACGTCTGTGAATAGGCAGGGTGGGAGGGGCAGAGGGAGAGGGAGAGAGAGAATCTCAAGTCCAGCCATGGCACCATGTCCAGTTCAGAACCCTACTTGGGGCTTGATGCCATGACCCTCAGATCATGACCTAAGCCAAAATCAAGGGTTGAATGCTTATCCAACTAAGCCACCCAGGTAGGTACCCCTGCAGATTTTTATGCTAGTCTATAGCTTGTCTTTTCATTTTCTTCACATGGGCTTTTATAGAGCAAAGTCTTAAATTTTGATGAAGTATAAGATATCACTTTTTCCATTTATGGCTAGTGCTTTTGGTGTTAAGTGTAAGAACTCTTTGCCCAGCCTTAGATCTCAAAGATTTTCTCTTATTTTTTTTCCTAAAAATTTTATAGTTTACATTTTACACTTAAGGTCATGATCCATTTTTGAGTAAATTTTGGTATAAATGTGAGTTTTAGGTTAAGATTTATTTATTTGCCCATAGATGTCCAATTGTAACCACATCATTTCTTGACAAGGTTGTCCTTCCTCCAATAAATTGGTTTGCACCTTTGTCAAAAATCATCTGGGAAATTTGTGTGGGCCCATTTTTGTGGTCTCTGTTCTGTTCTGCTGATCTGTGTAGTTGTCCCTACACCAATACCTGCTATTGTAAAGTCTTAAAATTTGATTGAGTCATTCCTCCCACTTTATTTGTCTTTTCCAAAATTGTTTCAGGTATTTTAGTTTCTTTGGATTTCAGTGAAAGTTTTAGAAAAAAGATTTTTTTAAAAAAGACTTTATTTATTTATTTGACAGACAGGGGTCACAAGTAGGCAGAGAGAGAGGAGGAAGCAGGCTCCCCACTGAGCAGAGATCCCAAAGCAGGGCTCAATCCCAGGACCCTGGAATCATGACGTGAGCTGAAGGCAGAGGCTTTAACCCACTGAGCCAGCCAGGTGCCCTGAAAGTTTTAGAAAAATATTGTCTCTATCTAAAAAAAAAAAAATCTAGCTGAGATTGTGATATGAATTCTAATAAACCTCTGTATCAATTTGGGTAGGATGGACATCTTTTTTTATGTTTAAAATTTCCACCAGCATTTCCATAATTTTCAGTATACAAGTCTTGTATGTGTTTTGTTAGATTTATATGTAAATAGTTAATTTTTTTTGGTGATTGTGAATCATCTCATGTTTTTAATTTCAATTCCACGTGTTCATTTCTATATAGAAATATAATTGACTTGTCTTATATCCTGTGACCTTCCTGACTTTTCTTAGTCCTAGGTTTGTTTTTGTAGATTCCTTGGGATTTTCTACGTAGATATCTGCAAATAGAGACAGTTTTATTTCTTCCTTTCTGATATGTATGGCTTTGTTTCCTTTTTTTGCTTTATGGCACTGACTAGAACTTCTAGCACTATGTTGAATAAGAGTGGTCAGGGTGGATATCCTTACCTTGTTCTTGATATTAGGGAGAATGTATTCAATATTACACCAATAAGTATAAGGGTAACAGTAGGCTTTTTGTAGATTTTTTTTTTTTTTTAAGATTTTTTTCATTAGAGAGAGAGAGAGAGAGAGACAACACAAGCACTGGGAGAGGTAGAAGGAGAGGGAGAAGTAGACTCCTTGCTGAGCTGGGAGCTCAACATGGGACTTGATCACAGAACCCTGAGATACTGACCCAAGCCAAAGGCAGACGCTTAACTGACTGAGCCACCCAGGTGCTCCGTAGATATTCTTTATCAAGTTGAAGAAGTTCTCTGTTTCTGTTTTGTAAGAATTTATATAATGAATGTATATTGACACTTGTCAGATGCTTTTTCTGCATTATTTCATATGATTACATGATATTTCTTTTTGGATGAAAGAAAATGGTGGATTACATTGATTTTTCAAATTTTGAGCCAGTTTTGCATCCCTAGGATAAACACAACTTAGTCATAGTGTGTATTTTTTTTATATATTGGTGTATTATATTTGCTAATATTTTGTGAGGAGTTTTTACATCTGTATTCATGAGGGATATTGAAGTTTTCTTTATTTGCACTGTCTTTGTCAAGTTTTGGTATCAGGATATTAGCTTCATAAAACAAATTTGGCACTAGCTTGCATTAATTCTTTAAACGTTTGGTAGATTTTTTCAGTGAAACCATCTGGACCTGAAGATTTCTTTATTGCAGTTTTAAAATTATGAATTCAGTTTCCTTAGTAGTTAGAGGGCTGTTAAAATGACCTATTTTGTATGAGGCAAAGTAACAGATATGTTCATAGGTTACAGGGCTCCTATGAGTGGGCATCAGGTCAGTGGGTGAAGGGCTTTCCTGTTTGGTGGCAGTGGCGGCAGTGGCGGCAGTGGCTGCTGGTGTAACAGGTATTATATGTACCACCTCCCACCCAGCCCATTAGGCCTCACACCAGCCTGGGGAGGCAGGTGACAGCTCTTCTGTTAAGTTGTCAAATTAACATATTTCGAGTTGTTTGTAGTATTCCTTTAATCTTTTGATTTCTGCAGGGTCAGTGCTGCTATCTCAATTCATTCTTGATATTGGTAGTTTGTTATGGTCCCACAGGTCCCTAAGGCTCTATTCACTTTTCCTTTTCAGTGCATTTTCTCTCTGTTGTTCAGATTGGGTAATTTCTGTTGTTCTATCTTCCCAGTTCACTGATTCTTTGCTCTGTCTTTTCCTTTCTGCCAGTGAAGCTCCCATCCATGGAGCTTTTAATTTCAGTTATTTTTGAGTTCTGGAATTTCCATTTGGTCCTTTATATCTTCTGTTTCTTTGCTGAGGCTTTCTATTTCTGTATGTGCCTTTCATTTTTCATTTGTTTTAAGTATGTTCATAATTGCTCATTAAGCATTTTTTAGCATGGCTGCTTTAAAATCATTGTCAGCTGATTCTAACATCTCTGGACATCTTGGTTTTGGCATCTATTGACCATCTTATTCAGTTTGACATCTTCTTAACTTTTGGTATGGCGAGTGATTTTCAGTTGAAACCTGGACATCTTGTACTGTATTATGAGAACCTGGATCTTCTGTTTTAGCTTTGGACACTATAGGAAGGGGTGGAGTGGAGGTTAGTGCCTTGTTACTGCCAGGTGGAGGAACGTGTAAGTCCAGGTTCTCCATTTAGCCTCACTGATACCCAGTTTGAATGCGGGAGCTGATACTGCTGGGAGGAGGTGGAAATTCTGGTTTCTCACATGGTGTCCGCTGACACTGTGCCCCACAGCAGTAACCTTGTTATCACTGGGCAATGGTGGAAGTCCAGACTTTCTACATGGCGTGCTCTGATATCACTCTAGTGGGGAGGGGGAGCGGCACTTTGTTACTGTTGGATGGCAGTGTGTAGTCTCCACTGATGCTGGTAGGGCCTTGTTACTGGCTGGTGGGATGCAAATCCTGGCTTCTTGCTTGGCCTTCTGTGACACCAAACATTGGGAGAGTTGGGGTGCCAGCAGGCACCAGCTTTGAGAAGGTGGAAGTCTATTCTTTCCTCTTGGCATTTGCCAGCATGCATGGGGCTGGGCCACTGTTTTTACCTGTGCTGCTTGGCTGGCATAGAGCTTTAACTGTCTGAAAGTTTTCTGTCTGTCTAGGCTGCCTGGTCCTTTGGCTGGAGAGAGCAAGCTTTTCAGGGGGCTTTTCTGGTCTGTGTCTGGTGTTAATGGATTGCCAACTTCTTCATCCTCAAGTTTGGGGAAGAAAGCCCAATTTGCAGATCTTTTACCTAATAGAGAATTAGATTGGTGTGAAGTGGGCCATGTGGGCATATATGTTCTTGTATCTCCAAAAGGGGAATTAATAATAAATGTTTTCTCTTGGCATATATTACTCTTAGAAAAACAACTCAATATACATGCAATAGATGCATTATAAATGGTTAATAGCAACTCTTCTTCATGTCTGATATTGTGTATGAAATTATTCCAAAAAATTATTTCTTAAATAACTATAGAAGAGGTTTGAATAAATGATTTTTACTTCCCAAAGTGCTTAGTATAACTTCAGGAAATAAATTCTTCCTGTTACTATTAACTTCTTAATTGGTACCATGTGGTCCCAAGGGACAGTGTGAAAGAACTGGGCCATGCATGGATCTTTCTGGTTACTTCGTATAAATGAGACTCTTGAATTAGCTGCTAATTTTAATGTGTGTAGTAGTGGAGTCCATTAATTGTTTAGCTCATAGAAGTGATTTTTAAGTTACATTGGGATATTTTAAAACTGATGTGTTTTTAAAAATATCGGGTCTTTTTTCTAACCTTACATTACAATATTTTACTAGACTCATACTGTTCTCCAACTAATTGACTATCTCAGAGAGGATGTTCACGTTAAATAAGTGCAAAATTGTTAAATAATTTGTTCTTTTTCTTTGGCAGAATCAGAAAACTGACTTGTCCAGAATGAAAGGGAGTGGGACAGTAATCAGGTGTTGATAATCTTAGCCAGTGTTTTGTGTGTGTTTCTGTGTATGGTTTTTGAAAGTGATAAATGATAGACAACTTTCTGGAAATGGAACAAATGGAAATGTTGATTAGAAATATCTAATAAGCTTTCTGTAAAACACTTTATATTTACACCCTGTTAAGTTTTAAGAAGTGATTGTGATAAACCTTCTCTTGTAGTCCTGCCTTTAAAAAACTGATTGTGATACCTTAAAATGTAACTTGTAGGGTGCTGGTATAGAAATATATCCTGGAAGTAAGTGCACCTTGAGTGACAATGAAATCCATCACTGCAAGGAAGGGATACTCATTAAGGTGAGTGTACCTGCTAAAACACCCTCTTTCTAAAGAGCTGGAATGGTTTCATTTAAGAAATAATTATGTTTCATTAAATTCCCATGTTGAGTTCTATTGTTTTCCGTTTTTGAAAAGCACAAACAGTATATATATCTTAATAATTATCTTGATGTTGCTAGGTGGTGACTGAGAGACTTTTGTGAGAATACTTTGATGTCTATAGATCTGTAGAAATGACAGAAGAATGCTGTGTCACTCAGACCTCACAGACTGTGTTACCACTTATTAATAAGTGTAGCTTTTCGCCTTTATTTTTAGAATAGCCCAAAAAAAGTGAGAAGATTTTTAAAATCAGGTGTGTTGAGTATGACAGTTCCTTAAAACATTTGTTTTCAATATCACAGGACTTCTTAGATGAGCATTATGACATTCCCAAAATATCCATGGTGAATAATGTCATACATAATAATGAAGGTTATGGTGTTGTCTTGGTGAAACCTACAATCTTCTCTGACCTACAGGAAAATGTCCAAGATGAAACTGAAGGTATGCTATACTTAGTGATTTTTTAAAATAAAACCAGATCTAGTTTATTTTATTTCAGCTCTAAACTTTGAGGATCTTAGTCTTCTTCTCCTCCTTAACAAAGATAACTTGCATATGCTTGGACATGGAGATAGAGAAGCTTAGGGGAGCTGTTACATTATAGACTCTCAGGGTGAAGAAACTTTCAAGGTCAACTAGTTCACCTATTCATTCAAAACCCTGGTGTGTGGTTTCTTTGGTTGCCCAGTTCCCTTATCATGCTTGGCTTTCTGTACATTTCTAGAATAAAGCTGGGCACATGACAGCAGCAGTAGCTCCCGCCGGCATTTGTTAAGGATGGAGGTAGAGAAGTGCGTGTGCCAGCTTGAAGTCTGCATTTCCTGGAGGGGATCAAGGAGTTTATCTCTATTTTTTTATTGGCAGAAATAATGCCTCCCTGTCAACTGTTTTTCTTGGCAACAAAGCTGAGCTAATTCAGTAGGAAATTCATGACTTTCAAGCCATGACCCAGATTCCTATGAAATCTCAGTCAGAGGGATTAAGCACTGGCATGGGGGGAGGAAAGTAGTCCTTGTCAGACTTTTGGACCCACTCCAGTTCTCTGTGAGTTCTTTTTCTTCCCACAGTTCTGTGGGTCAGAAGTCCAGGTGGGCTTGGGTGCGTTAGGTACTTAGGGTCTCACAAGGGTGAAATTGAGGTGAATGGGCTTTTATCTGAGAGCTCTGGGGGGAAGATCTGCTTCTGAGCTCATTCATATCGTTGGCAGAATCCATTTCCTCGAGGTTGTAGGAGTGAGGTCTCCATTTTTTTCTACTGGCCGGGGATTGTTCTCAGCTTCTATGGAGGCTGCTCTCAGGTGCTTGCCCAATAACCTCTCTATCTCAGCAACCTTCCTTAAGAGACCCTCCCTCAAAGCAAATTTTGCTCGTGCTTCAAATCTCCCTCAAGTTTTGAATTTCTTCCTGCTTTCCTCTTCTTCATCTAGCCGGAGAAAACCCTCGTTTTAGAGTCCATATGGTTAGGTTAGGGACACCTGAATTACTGTCTTAAAATCAGCTGATTAGTAACCTTAATTACATTTGCAAAACCATTTTGCCATTTAACAATCATGAGAGTAACACTGGGGTTTGGACATCAGGACATCTAGAATTCTGCTTCTCAATAAATGCTGATGATGCTGGCGTTAGCTGCTGGAGTGGGAGTTTCTTTAGGAAGAATGGCACTGTCTTACTAATCTTTGCATTTGGCTCCTAACACCATGCATTGTGGGTGGTAAATACCCAGACAAAGTCTGTTAAGTGAATGAGAGTCTAGGATATAAAGAGAAAAGCATTCAAAATTGGTAGTCCTGTATGAGAGTCAGAAAGCCTTGGTACAAAGGGTAAGACAGCTGTTCATTGAGATACTTATGGCAAAGAGCTTATAGAATCCAGTTGGATGATAGCAGAAATCCTTGGCAGAAAAAAACTTGAAAGCTCTAATAGAATGCAGAAATATATATATATATTTTTTATTGTGTTCTTTTGTACATTTAACTTTATTTGTTACAATCTGTTTGTTTCTTCAGAAGATAGAGCACTTAAAATTCCGACAAGTGAGGAGGCAGGCACAGCGGAAAGGGTGGATCTAGAAGAGCTGATTCAGTGTGCAACTGGCAAAATGGAGCTTTATGCAAGATCCAGCCTTTCTGAGCAAGTCGAAGGCAACTGTGAAATTGTAAATGAACTAGTTGCTGCCTCCACACAGAAGGGCCAGATGAAGAAGAAGAGGTTGAGTGAACTGGGGATCACGCAAGCTGATGACAACTTAATGTCACAGGAGATGTTTGTTTCAATTGTGGGGAACCAGTTCAAGTGGAATGGGAAAGGGAGTTTTGGCACATTTCTTTTCTGACCACCATGATGTAAATAGATAGCAAAATATTGGATTTTGTACATGCTGCCCTGAAAATCACTGCTGCTATCATAGTTTGCTTCATGTCTATATTTTATATTTGATAAATTTGATTGGGTTTGAATGAAATGTACATCTATTTCTATCTGCAGGTGTTGCACATGAAATATTCCCTCTATATAAGGAGGGTCATGAAAACATATAATATAGAAAATACTTAAAGATTTATTATCTAGAAAGTCTTGCTTTCAAACACATCATTCTGTCATATTATTAAGCCTATCAGTAACTTTCTAGTGTAAATATACTTTTTAACCTAGCACTTCAAAGATGAGGAAGAAAGTCAGGGGATGTAAGATGAATGCCCAGAAATGCAGTAAGTGTCAAATGTGCAGTGTTCTTACACTTGTCTTTTTTTCCAAATTATAGCAAGTCTGATTTCCATGCCGCATTTGCATAATACTTATCTTAAAATAAAAGCTTTTATGATTGGGATGTTATCTGCATAATCAGACTTATTATTGAGAATCTGAGTGGGATGCATTTTTATGTTGAACTGTGTAATCATCAAAACAGTAATAGATAGCATGGCAGGTCTGAAACATAGGAGATGTGTTATTCAGAGCCAATGCGTATGTAGAGCATTTTCACTGTTGCTGAATATGAATGATTAAAAAGAAGGTGTTTTTCTTTTGCCATAACAGTATTCTGATCAAATTTCTAATGTCTTACACACAGTGATTACTTTTACAATCTATATCAGCTCTGTGTTCTTGAATTCTGTGTTCTTGAATGTTGTATTGTAAAACACAGCTTTTGAAAAATATTTATATTTTTAAAAAGTATATGGGACATTAATATGATTACTTATTAAAATTAAAATGATGAAATAATAAATTGAATGTTGTTGTATTTTTCCAGAAGCCTTTTGGTCCATAGTGCTATGTAGCATATGTGGTCCTTTGGAATGCACACAAATTTTTTTTTAATCTTTTTAGTGTTTCAGGAGTATTAAATTTTTCTTCAGTATGGTTATTTCTTATATTTATATACATTATTTTTATTTTTCAGATGCTACTAAATGTGGAAGAATTTATGTTGGGTATTTTGTTTGATCATTGAAAGGCATTTTTCTTTTACTCTTTTTAAATCCTGTTGCAGAGGTAATGCTAATTATTTTTGCATCAACTTGAGTTAAATCCTGATTTATTTATTTATTTTTCAAAAAAATTTTTTATTTTTTTTAAAGATTTTTATTTATTTATTTGACAGAGAGAGATCACAAGTAGGTGGCGAGGCAGGCAGAGAGAGAGAGAGAGAGAGAGAGAGAAGCAGGCTCTCCGCTGAGCAGAGAACCTGACGTGGGACTCGATCCCAGGACCCTGAGATCATGACCTGAGCTGAAGGCAGTGGCTTAACCCACTGAGCCACCCAGGCACCCCTCAAATACTGATTTAAAAACCACTTATTCAACTTTAAAAAAAAATCAGATTAGTTTTCCATTCAAATTTCCACGTTATCTTGGAGTTTAGATTTCATATATTGTAACTTGCTGGAGTGTCAAGAGAATGACAAGTAGCAAGATAAGTGAAATTAATACTTTCTTTATTCCTTTTTATAACATGATAGTTTTTAGATTTCATTTCTGTTTTAGTTAAATCTAAACTTACATTTTTATTCACGTGATAAGTTATTAGTGAGTAGGCCTAATGCATTGTTATTTAAGTTATGTAGAGTACCTTTTCCCTCAATTGTGAAGAGTTGAACACCTTAGATGACTTAGTATAGGAGGTAGAGAGAGCGCTCTGAAGGGATGTGGATTTGACTTTTTTTTTTTTTTTAAGATTTTATTTATTTATTTGACAGACAAAGATCACAAGTAGGCAGAGAGGCAGGCAGAGAGAGGAGGAAGCAGGCTCCCTGCAGAGCAGAGAGCCCGATGTGGGGCTCGATCCCAGGACCCTGGGATCATGACCTGAGCCGAAGGCAGAGGCTTTAACCCACTAAGCCACCCAGGCGCCCCTGGATTTGACTTTTGAGGTGAAAATACTGACATGGAAGGACTGTCTTCAATGTTGATTAAATTACCATATGTCCTCTCCTTGTGGTCTGCTCTTAGTGTAACCTTGGATTTATGGCAGGTAACAAAGTTCTATACCTTGATTTGAGTATTTGAAATTTTCTAGAAGTATCTCCTTTGGTTTCTTATTCTGTTATTGTGCCACAGATATGTCCATGAATAGGTTTTCATTCATTCAGCCTAAGATCGTTTATTCTCCAGTGTGTCCATCCCAATTTTCTAGAACTTCTGCAAATTTTAGTTGCAGGAGATTGGAGAAATACCCAGTTATCAGACTTGGCTCTTCAAAGGGAGGTTGAAGAAATGTAATAGAACTTTCACGAGGACCTAGAAGTAATCCCACTTACGTTGCTTTGTAATTTGATGTTTTTATTTCTATTACTTTCTGGGGAAAAAATTCCATAGGCCTTATGCAAATTGATGATAAGGCCTTAATGCAAATTTTTTTTTTTAAAGATTTTATTTATTTGACAGACAGCGATCACAAGTAGGCAGAGAGCCAGGCAGAAAGAGAGAGGAGGAAGCAGGCTCCCTGTGGAGCAGAGAGCCTGATGTGGGGCTCCATCCCAGGATCCTGGGATTATGACCTGAGTGGAAGAGAGGCTTTAACCTACTGAGCCACCCAGGCGCCCCTAATGTACAAAATTTTTAAAGTCTTTTTTAAAAAAATGATTTTATTTACTTATTTCACAGAGAGAGAGGGCAAGAGAGCCAAGAAGTGGTAGCTGCAGTGGGAGAGGGAGAGGCAGGCTCCCAGCTGAGCAGGGTTTTTTTTTTTTTTAAAGTGTTATAAATAAGCAGATGTTTAACCTACTAAGCCACCTAGGTGCCCCTATTTTTAAAGTCTTATATGTGTTAAAGTGAACATTCTCTTTTCCCAGTTCTCACTATTAATAGAAAAATATATATCCTTTAAAAACAATAAAAAAGGCATAGTATATAATGCTTTGAAAAACTTATGCTGTTTTTCCCTCAACATATTATAGAAATCTATGTATGTACAGATCCATCTCAGTCTTTCTGTTGACTATGTTAAACTCCATTGTCAGAATTCTTTAATTTATAAGTGATAGAGATTTTTAATGACTGTTTCAATCTCCTTACTGGTTATGGGTCTGTTCAGGCTTTCTATTTCTTCCTGGTTCAGTTGTGGTAGTTTATATGTTTCTAGGAATGCATCCATTTCTTCTAGATTGTCAAATTTGTTGGCGTAGAGTTGCTCATAGTGTGTTCTTATAATAGTTTGTATTTCTTTGGTGTTAGTTGTGATCTCTCCTCTTTCATTCATGATTTTATTTATTTGGGTCCTTTCTCTTTTCTTTTTGATAAGTCTGGCCAGGGGTTTATCAATTTTATTAATTCTTTCAAAGAACCAGCTGCTAGTTTCGTTGATTTGCTCTATTTTCTTTTTGGTTTCTATTTCATTGATTTCTGCTCTGATCTTTATGATTTCTCTTCTCCTGCTGGGCTTAGGGTTTCTTTCTTGTTCTTTCTCCAGCTCCTTTAGGTGTAGGGTTAGGTTGTGTACCTGAGACCTTTCTTGTTTCTTGAGGAAGGCTTGTACCGCTATATATTTTCCTGTCAGGACTGCCTTTGTTGTGTCCCACAGATTTTGAACCGTTGTATTTTCATTATCATTTGTTTCCATGATTTTTTTCAATTCTTCTTTAATTTCCCGGTTGACCCATTCATTCTTTAGAAGGATGCTGTTTAGTCTCCATGTATTTGGGTTCTTTCCAAACTTCCTCTTGTGGTTGAGTTCTAGCTTCAGAGCATTGTGGTCTGAAAATATGCAGGGAATGATGCCAATCTTTTGATACCGGTTGAGTCCTGATTTAGGACCGAGGATGTGATCTATTCTGGAGAATGTTCCATGTGCACTAGAGAAGAATGTGTATTCTGTTGCTTTGGGATGAAATGTTCTGAATATATCTGTGATGTCCATCTGGTCCAGTGTGTCGTTTAAGGCCTTTATTTCCTTGCTGATCTTTTGCTTGGATGATCTGTCCATTTCAGTGAGGGGAGTGTTAAAGTCCCCTACTATTATTGTATTATTGTTGATGTGTTTCTTTGATTTTGTTATTGATTGGTTTATATAGTTGGCTGCTCCCACGTTGGGGGCATAGATATTTAAAATTGTTAGATCTTCTTGTTGGACAGACCCTTTGAGTATGATATAGTGTCCTTCCTCATCTCTTATTATAGTCTTTGGCTTAAAATCTAATTGATCTGATATAAGGATTGCCACTCCTGCTTTCTTCTGATGTCCATTAGCATGGTAAATTCTTTTCCACTCCCTCACTTTAAATCTGGAGGTGTCTTCGGGCTTAAAATGAGTTTCTTGGAGGCAACATATAGATGGGTTTTATTTTTTTATCCATTCTGATACCCTGTGTCTTTTGATTGGGGCATTTAGCCCATTAACATTCAGGGTAACTATTGAGAGATATGAATTTAGTGCCATTGTATTGCCTATAAGGTGACTGTTACTGTATATTGTCTCTGTTCCTTACTCATCTACCACTTGTAGGCTCTCTCTTTGCTTAGAGGACCTCTTTCAATATTTCCTGTAGAGCTGGTTTGGTGTTTGCAAATTCTTTCAGTTTTTGTTTGTCCTGGAAGCTTTTAATCTCTCTTTCTATTTTCAATGATAGCCTAGCTGGATATAGTATTCTTGGCTGCGTGTTTTTCTCATTTAGTGCTCTGAAAATATCATGCCAGCTCTTTCTGGCCTGCCAGGTCTCTGTGGATAAGCCAGCTGCCAATCTAATATTTTTACCATTGTATGTTACAGACCTCTTTTCCCGGCTGCTTTCAGGATTTTCTCTTTGTCACTGAGACTTGTAAATTTTACTATTAGGTGACGGGGTGTGGGCCTATTCTTATTGATTTTGAGGGGTGTTCTCTGAACCTCCTGAATTTTGATGCTCGTTCCCTTTGCCATATTGGGAGTTGGGGAAATTCTCCCCAATAATTCTCTCCAGTATACCTTCTGCTCCCCTCTCTCTTTCTTCTTCTTCTGGAATCCCAATTATTCTAATGTTGTTTCGTCTTATGGTGTCACTTATCTCTCGAATTCTCCCCTCGTGGTCCAGTAGCTGTTTGTCCCTCTTTTGCTCAGCTTCTTTATTCTCTGTCATTTGGTCTTCTACATCACTAATTCTTTCTTCTGCCTCATTTATCCTACCAGTGAGAGCCTCCATTTTTGATTGCACCTCATTAATAGCTTTTTTTATTTCAACTTGGTTAGATTTTAGTTCTTTTATTTCTCCAGAAAGGGCTTTTATATCTCCCGAAAGGGTTTCTCTAATATCTTCCATGCCTTTTTCGAGCCCGGCTAGAAACTTGAGAATTGTCATTCTGAACTCTAGATCTGACATATTACCAATATCTGTATTGATTAGGTCCCTAGCCTTCGGTACTGTCTCTTGTTCTTGTTTTTGTGGTGAATTGTTCCGCCTTGTCATTTTGTCTAGATAAGAGTATATGAAAGAGCAAAGTAAAATACTAAAAGTGTGGCAACAACCCCAAGAAAATATGGTTTAACCAAATCAGAAGAGATCCCAAATCGTGAGGGGGGAGAAAAGGGATAAAAAGAGGTTCAAAAAGAAAGAAAGAAAGAAAGAAAAGAAAAGAATTTAAAAAAGGAAAACGAATAAAGAAAAATATAAAAAGGAAAAAATATATATATTAGATAAACTAGTTAAAAAACGTTAAAAAAGAAAAAGGTAAAAGTTTAAAAAAATTTTAGCAGAAGAAGAGAAAAAAAATGAAAAAGAAAAAAATTAAATTAACTGCAAGACTAAAAAAATTACAGGGAAAATAAAAAAAAGAAAAAAAATCACAGGGAGAAAGCCATGAGTTCCGTGCTTTGCTTTCTCCTCCTCTGGAATTCTGCTGCTGTCCTTGGTATTGAAACCGCACTCCTTGGTAGGTGAACTTGGTCTTGGCTGGATTTCTTGTTGATCTTCTGGGGGAGGGGCCTGGTGTAGTGATTCTCAAGTGTCTTTGCCCCAGGCGGAATTGCACCACCCTTACCAGGGGCCGGGCTGAGTAATCCGCTCGGGTTTGCTTTCAGAAGCTTTTCTTCCCTGAGCGCTTTCCGTAGAGTTCTGGAGGACTGAATACAAATGGTGGCCTCCTGGTCTCCGGCCTGGAGGAGCCGAGAGCCCGGGGGCCCCACTCCTCAGTGCGCCTCAAACAAACAAAAGCCCAGGGCCAGACGGCTTCCCGGGGGAATTCTACCAAACATTTAAAGAAGAACTAATTCCTATTCTCCTGAAACTGTTCCAAAAAATAGAAATGGAAGGAAAACTTCCAAACTCATTTTATGAGGCCAGCATCACCTTGATCCCAAAACCTGACAAGGATCCCATCAAAAAAGAGAGCTATAGACCAATATCCTTGATGAACACAGATGCGAAAATTCTCACCAAAATACTAGCCAATAGGATTCAACAGTACATTAAAAGGATTATTCACCACGACCAAGTGGGATTTATTCCAGGGCTACAAGGTTGGTTCAACATCCGCAAATCAGTCAATGTGATACAACACATCAATAAAAGAAAGAACAAGAACCATATAATACTCTCAATAGATGCTGAAAAAGCATTTGACAAAGTACAGCATCCCTTCCTGATCAAAAATCTTCAAACTGTAGGGATAGAGGGCACATACCTCAATATCATCAGAGCCATCTATGAAAAACCCACTGCAAATATCATTCTCAATGGAGAAAAACTGAAAGCTTTCCTGTTAAGGTCAGGAACACGGCAGGGATGTCCATTATCACCACTGCTATTCAACATAGTACTAGAAGTCCTAGCCTCAGCAATCAGACAACAAAAGGAAATTAAGGGCATCCAAATCGGCAAAGAAGAAGTCAAATTATCACTCTTCGCAGATGATATGATACTATATGTGGAAAACCCAAAAGACTCCACTCCAAAACTGCTAGAACTTATACAGGAATTCAGTAAAGTGTCAGGATATAAAATCAATGCACAGAAATCAGTTGCATTTCTCTACACCAACAAGACAGAAGAAAGAGAAATTAAGGAGTCAATCCCATTTACAATTGCACCCCAAACCATAAGATACTTAGGAATAAGCCTAACCAAAGGGGCACAGAATCTATACTCAGAAAACTATAAAGTAATCATGAAAGAAATTGAGGAAGACACAAAGAAATGGAAAAATGTTCCATGCTCCTGGATTGGAAGAATAAATATTGTGAAAAAGTCTATGCTACCTAAAGCAATCTACACATTTAATGCAATTCCTATCAAAGTACCATCCATCTTTTTCAAAGAAATGGAACAAATAATTCTAAAATTTATATGGAACCAGAAAAGACCTTGAATAGCCAAAGGGATATTGAAAAAGAAAGCCAAAGTTGGTGGCATCCCAATTCCGGACTTCAAGCTCTATTACAAAGCTGTCATCATCAAGACAGCATGGTATTGGCACAAAAACAGACACATAGATCAATGGAACAGAATAGAGAGCCCAGAAATAGACCCTCAACTCTATGGTCAACTAATCTTTGACAAAGCAGGAAAGAATGTCCAATGGAAAAAAGACAGCCTCTTCAATAAATAGTGTTGGGAAAATTGGACAGCCACATGCAGAAAAATGAAATTGGACCATTTCCTTACACCACACACAAAAATAGACTCAAAATGGATGAAGGACCTCAATGTGCGAAAGGAATCCATCAAAATCCTTGAGGAGAACACAGGCAGCAGCCTCTTCGACCTCAGCCGCAGCAACATCTTCCTAGGAACATCGCCAAAGGCAAGGGAAGCAAGGGCAAAAATGAACTATTGGGATTTCATCAAGATCAAAAGCTTTTGCACAGCGAAGGAAACAGTTAACAAAATCAAAAGACGACTGACAGAATGGGAGAAGATATTTGCAAACAACATATCAGATAAAGGACTAGTGTCCAAAATCTATAAAGAACTTAGCAAACTCAACACCCAAAGAACAAATAATCCAATCAAGAAATGGGCAGAGGACATGAACAGACATTTCTGCAAAGAAGACATCCAGATGGCCATTTATAAGTGTTAGAAATCCAATTCAGACAGGCTGATGATGGTTGCTTGCTGGAAGTAAGAGGTCTGATTTTGGGCATGGTTGGGGGGTTACATCTTTAATTCTGCCATTCCTGGGGTTGGCGTCATCCTCAGGTTGGCTTTTTTCATGTGGTGGAAAAATGGTGCTCTATAGCCCGTTTTTATGGTCCCAGAAGGGAGAGAGACCTTCTAGGGTATGGTTGGTTCTGCCAGTATTGCTTGTCCTTTGATCAGACACTAGAAACCTGATGGATGGTGCCATCTGCTCTCACTGAGTCACATTCTAAGAGGGGTGGAGCTTTGTGATTGACGCATTCTCTAGGTGGTGAAAGAGCAGTTTCTAGAGGGAAAGGGTTCTGTTTCTAGAAGCAGATGGAAGGGCTGCTTTGGAGGCAAAAACAGATGTTTCACCAGAGATGAATGAGGCATAATTTAATGTAGTCCCCTGTGGGCTTTCAGGTTTTCAGTTTTTCTTTATTACAAAAAGACACACCTAGGCAAAGGATGTCATCAAGGAATACTAAAAATGCAAGAAATGAAAAAATAAACTTAGTTCTTGTTCCACAAAAAACAACAAATAGACACACCTAAAAGGATGCAAAGCAACATTTGTGACATCTCTAAGATTTTCTGTGGTTAAATTATTGGATGAAGGAAGGCCTGGGTGGCTTAGTCAGTGGAGCATCTCCCTTCAGCTTGGGTCATGATCCCAGGGTCCTGGGATTAAGTCCCACATAAGGCTCCTTGCTCAGCGGGAAGCCTGCTTCTCCCTCTGCTTGTGCTCTCTCTCTCTGACAAATGAATAGAAACTTAAAAAAAAAAATTATTGGATGAAGACTTTTTGGGTCGTGGGTCGTGGATTTAAATTTTGGTAGGTATTGCCAGACTGTTCTCTAAGAAAACGAGCACTGCCTTATACTCCTGTCCACAGTATATGGAAGTGACAGTTTGCCATATTCTGATAATATTGTCAATTAAAAAAAGAGCTTGGGACAATGGGCTGGCTCAGTTAGTAGAGTATTTAACTCTTGATCTTGGGGCTGTAAATTCAAGCCCCATTTGGGTGTAGAGATTACTTAAAAACAAAAATCTTGGGGCACCTGGGTGGCTCAGTGGGTTAAAGCCTCTGCCTTCAGCTCGGGTCATGATTCCAGGGTCCTGGGATACAGCCCCGCATTGGCTTTCTGCTCACCAGGGAGCCTGCTTCCTCCTCTCTCTCTCTGCCTGCCTCTCTGCCTACTTGTGATCTCTATCTGTCAAATACATAAATAAAATCTTTTAAAAAAAATCTTAAAAATATTGCTTATCTCATGATTGAAAATATTATTTAGACTTGTATTTATTTGATGACTATTTGATTTAATATTTTATTGTTAACTATATTTTCATATATCTGTTTTTCAGAAAGTTGCCTATTGTTATCTTTTGTCTGTTGTCCTATTGGGTGGCTTGACTTTGTTATTGATTAAAAGGAGTTTTATATAGGGTGTTTTTAATTTTTTATATTGCAAGCACATATATATATATATATACATGCATTTATAAATATAAATAGATTTATAAATGCATTTATACATATTACATTTAAGCATACTTATATAAAAGTATATATGCTTATAAATATATGTAGTATACATGTATATACATAAAATAATCTCTTAAGCTATCTGAGCTTTGTTTATGATATTTTGTTTTACTGAAATTTAAAAATTTTAATTGTAGTCACATCTGCTCTTCAGGGCCTTGTGATTTTTTTTTTTTTTAAAGATTTTAATTTATTTATTTGACAGAGAGAGACAGCAAGAAAGGGAACACAAGCAGGGAGGTTGGGAGAGGGAGAAGCAGGCTTCCCACTGAGCAGGGAGGCCGACGTGGGGCTGGATCCCAGGACACTGGGACTGTGACCTGAGCTGAGGTTAGACGCTTAACGACTGAGCCACCCAGGGGTACCTGGGTCTTGTGACTTGTTTACATAAAGCTTACCTATCGCCAGATTATAAAAATATTTCATATTTTAGTACTTTTATAATCTTGTTTAAATTTACATTTCTGTATCTATAATATGGTTTTGTGTATGGTATGATACAGAACTCTTTTTTGCTAAATGGTTAATGAGTTCTCTCCATACTATCTATTGAATAGTTCATCCTTTTCCCACTTACTAGGAATCTTGCTAAGTTCCCTTGTTTGTCTACTTCTGACTCTCTGGCTTCAGTACTACTGACTAATAATCTCCAGCTAAATGTAGATTCTCTTACCTAGATCCAAGTGTACTCAATCAAATGTGGCTGGAAAAACTCTTTCCTGGTTACCCTCTATATAGCAAGGTGTTTCCTACTAAGGTGACTTGGGGAAAATGTAGTCTTACTCCCACTCCGTTCTTATTTTTTCAAAACCTTGGCTATTGAGTTTTTTTTTTTTTTTTTTTAAATCTGCTCTTATTAGTTTTTTGGATACCAAAAAAATCATCAATTTTAAGTGAATAATTCTCTGGGTCTTGACAAATGTATGTATTTGTGTAACCACTACCAAAACCACAATGTTAATGTTTCTATTATTTCTAAAATTTCCCTCATTTTCCTTTGCAGTCAATCCCCACCCAGTGCTTACACCTTAGAAATTACTGACCTGCTTTCTGTTCCTGTTCCCATTGTTGCCTTTTATAGAGTCACATAATAAAAAGAATGACTCATATATAATCTTTTGTGTCCATCTTCTCAAGTTTAGCATAATGTGCTTTAAATACATCTGTATTCTTTAATGTGTCACTAGTTTGTTTCTTTTTACTGTTGAGTAGTTTCCCATTGTGTGGATATTGTCTGTTTATTCACCAGCTGATGAGTGTTTTGTAGTATTTGGTTATTATGGATGAGTTGCTAAGACTATCAGAGCAAGAGTTTTTGTTTGAACATAGGTTTTTCTAGGGGTAAACACCTACAAGTGCGATTGCTAGATTGTATAGTAAGTGCACATTTTACTTTGTTAGAAAATCCCAAATTGATTTCTAAAGTGGCTATCTCATTTGCTTCTCTACCACCAGTAATGAGAGTTTTAGTTGTTTTACACCCTTTCCAATATTTGATATTTGATATAACCTTTAAAATTTTAAGTATTCTAAAAACAAAACAAAACAAAACAAAAAACAAACAAAAAAATTTAAGTATTCTAATGAGTATGCTGTGATAGCTCATCGTGTTTTCAATTTGCATTTACTTTAATGATGTTCAGCATCTTTTTAATGTGCTTATTGGCCACTTCTTTATCTGTGGTGAAGTGTGTATTCAACTCTTTTGCCTATTCCCTCCCCCACCCCAATCAGATTATTTGTCCTATTGAGTAGTAAGCTTTGTTTGTTTTTAATTCTGGATACAAGTTTTTAATCAAATATATGTTTTGCAAATATTTTCTTTCTATCTTGGCTTGGATTTTCATTTTCTTAACAGTAAAACTTGAGTAGCAGAAATTTAAATTTTGATCAAGTCCAGTTTATTCATATTTTCTTTTATGGTTTGTGTTTTTGTTATGAGCACACTATGATGATGACACATGAATTGTGTCTTTCCACTACATCAGTTTTCTTCAATCCTCAAGCAAAGTTAGCTCACAACTATAAAGCAGGTTCAGGATTCCAATCTCTACGATAATTCACCATGTGATAAACTTGGCTTCTTACCTGGCATACCAAGCAGTACAGAAGACAAGCCACACAACAAACAAGAAAACAGAATGGCGCAGGAAGTGAACGAATCAAACGCAAAGTTGGTCTGCGGGCCTGCTGGTCAGACATAGTGGGGTCAGGTCTGAAGAGTCTGAGTTTGCTGCCAAAACCCTCTGCTTTTTAAAGGAATTTAATTGGTTTTGGGTCTCTGAAGAAGTCCTCTGGTTCTGCTCATTACGAGTTCTGGAGTGTCAGCTGACATTGGTCCCAGAGGTATCTCCTAGCTGCACTACCTTAACTGCTTGTGTCATTGCTTGACATGGGCTCCTGCTTGACATGAGAGACTCTCTCTACAGTTTTCATGTCTTTAAAAAAAAATATTTATATTATATATATTATATTTTTAAATATTTATTTATTTGACAAGAGAGAGAGTGTGAGAGAGAGCAAGCATGGGCAGGGGCGGGGGAAGAGGGAGAAGGAGAAGCAGACTCCCTGCTGAGCAGAGGAGTGCAATGCGGAACGCCATCCCAGGACCCTGGGCTCATAACTTGAGTAGAAGGCATGCTTAATGACTGAGCCACCCGGGCACCCCAGTTTTTTATGTTTTCTCTGAAAAATCTATTTTCTTTTTTCCTGCCTTCTTTTGGATTGATATTTTTTAAACGGATCCTTTTTATCTTTACCATTGGCTTATTAGCTATACTTTTTTATTTAAGTTGTGCCCTAGGGCAATGGTTATCAACCACAGACAAGTTTGGGCTTCTACCCCAGTCCCAGAAGAACATTTGCCAGTGTCTGAAGACATTTTTATTGTCACAGCTGGGAGTGGTGTTAATGGCATTTATTAGGTAAGGCCAGGGATGCTACTAAACATCTTACAATGCACAAGACTGTCTTCACATCGTGGAATGGCATTTTGGCCCATTGTCAAATGTGTCAAGGCTGAGAAATCCTGCTTCAGGACTGGGCTCAGCAACTTTCTCTCTAAAGAAACAGATAGTAAATATTTTAGGCTCTGTATGACATATATGGTCTTGCATTTTTTTCCACCCTCTACTCCCTCTGAATTGTGAAAGCCATTCTTAGTTGTGAACTGTACAAAAATAGGTAGCAGCCTGGATTTGGCCTGTGGCTTCAGTTTGCTGACCCCTGCCCTAGTTCTTAAAATATACATGTACTACTTTCAAATAATATTTAAAAAAGTATTTATTTTTATTTTTTTCCTTTTTAAAAAGTTTAAATTCAATTATTTAATATATAGTGTATCATTATTTTCAGAGGTAGAGTTCAGTGATTCATCAGTCTTATATAATACCCAGTGTTTGTTATATCATTTGCCCACCTTAATGTCCATCACCCATCTCCCACAGCCCCCTTCAAATAATATTTTGTCACCTTATATGTAAGGTCCATTCCCCCTTCCATCTTTTGTGTTATTGCTGTCAAATATTTTATGTATGTGACAAGCTCCTCAATATTTTGCTGTTGTTTTTGCTTTAAAATATTATTCTTCAAAAAGATCTTTAAAATGTCTCTTATATTTGTTAAGTTATATACCATTTCTGGTATTTTTTCTGGTATTTGTAGATCCAAATTTTCATTTGGTATCATATTATACTTCGATACTATTTCTTTCAGTACAGGTCTGCTGACAGTGAATTCTTCTAGCATTTGTGAAAATGTCATTATTTTCTCTTCAGTTTTGAAAGATAAATTTTGCAGCTTAGAGAATTTTAAATTGATAGTTTATTTCAGTATTTGAAGATGTTGTTCCATTGCCATTTGGCTTACATAGTTTCTGACAAGTAGATTACTGTCCTGTATTTTTTCTCCTGGCTGTTTTAGTTTTTATCACTGGTTGTCAGCAATTCATTATCCTGTATTTTGTGTGTATTTCTTTATGTTTATTCGGTGTGGAGTTCATTGTACTTCATTGTGTGAGTTTTTTGTTGTTGTTGTTGTTGTTGTTTTTCTTTGGTTTCTGTCTCTCATTTCTTTCCTTGACTCTTAATACATGCATGCTACTCTGTTTTATTTTGTCCCATGGGTCACCCATGCTTTATTTATTTTTCAGTCCTTTTTTGGTGTTTAGTTTTTTATTGCTGTGTCTTCAAGTTTACTAATCTTCTGCAATTAAAAAAATTATTTATTTATTTGAGTGGGTGAGAGGGGGAGAGAGAATCTCAAGCAGACTCCTTCCTGAGTGCTGAGCCCCATGTGGGGCTTCATCTACCTTGAAATCATGACCTGAGCTGATATCAGCAGTCGGTCACTTAGACTGAGCCACCTAAGGACCCTGGGTATTATATCTTTTATCCCAAGATGGTATTTTAGGAGGACATTTTTTAAAGATTTTATTTATTTATTTGAGAGACAGAGGGCACGTGGACAAGTTGGGGGAGGGGCAAAGGGAAAGGGGAAACAGACTCTCCACTGAGTGTTGAACCCCACATGGGGCTTGATCCCAGGGCCTTGAGATCATGATCCAAACCAAAGGCAAATGCTTAACTGAATGAGCCACCCAGGTGCCCCTGGGGGGACTCTTTTTAATGTATTCCCTTTCTCTTTTCATCACAATCATATTTTACTTTATTGAATATGTAGAGCATATTTATAAGCTATTTTAATATCCTTTTTTATTAGCTTTATCATCTCTACTGCTTCTGGGTCTGTTTCTATTGATTGATTTTTCTCTTGGTTATGGATCACATTTTCCGGTTTCTTTGCTGTCTCATTATTTCTAATTGGGTGCTGGACATTATGAATTTTATGCTATTGCTGTGCTTCGTTTTATTCCTCTAAGTAGTGTGGGATATTTTTCTGGAATGTCATTATTTAGAATCAGTTGGATCTTTTTAGTGCTTGTTTTTAAAGTTTGTTTTGACAGGACCAGAGCAACTTTTATTCTAGTGGCTCCATCCCCTATCCCTTTTAGAATTCTATCTGGTGCCCCATGTATTGTAAGATCTTTTCACTCTTTCACTCTAGCTGGTAGGGATCAATTTTTTTTTTTTTCATTTATTCCTTTCTGGTGATCTTTCCCCAGCTTTGGGTGGTTCTCACACGTATACAGATTGGTACTCAACCAATACTCAAGGGGACCCACTGCAGGTTTCCAGAGCTCTCTGTGCCTCTCCCTCTTCCAGTATTCCACCCTGGAAAATTTTGGTTGTCTCCTACACTCTGATTTCTGTTTCCTTACCTTCATGAATCAACTGGGGTCTGTTTCCCTTCCCTGTATTGAGGCCTGGAAACTGCCACTAGGCACAAAAGTAGAGTAATTATAGAACTTCCCTTTTTTTCCCTTCTCAGGTATCACACACTGTCCTATGTTGGTTGATGTTGGGAAAACCATTGTCTCATTTATTTTGTCCAGTTTTCTAGTTATCTAAGGCAGGGGGGTAAATCTGATATTTGTTACTCAATCTTCCTGGTTGGAACCATTGCCAAAGGGAGTGAGGGACTCTATCAATAACCAGTTGTTAACCAGCTCAAATTTCTGAGTTTCTCTAGCTTATTTCTGTTGAAATATTTATTAGACTAATTAGTATTTGACCAAAATAACATTTTTGGAATGTTTAGTAAATGGGGAATGTGGGTAGGGTGGTATCACAGGGCATTAAGTCTTTCAGCTGAGCACATACATGTTCCAGAATCTCAGCTAACCCTAATTTGGTGGGCTTCCTGCCAAAATTAAGAGTTTTCTGCATTCAGACTTATTTATGTAGATGAGGTCATGGATGGTTGGCAAACAAACTCTTACCTTACTAAGAAGCCTGTGTGAGCTCACCAGGTGTACATACTTCTGGAGTTTAGCTTTTACTACTTTCAGGCCAAGTGGGCCGACAACTTTCTTACTGAAATATTAGAAATAATCATGTGTAGCTCTTTAAAGGACATTTTGAATAAAAGGACCAATTTAACAAGCAATTAAAAACTAATTAAATCCTATGCATTATTTTCATGGGAAGCATAATACTTTGCAGTTACTTGTGAATGTTCCTGCAAAATCAAGTATCCTTAATTTATAGTTAGCCCTTGAGCTAAAGGCAGCTCTCTAGATGATAGCTGGTGATATTTTTCAGCAAGGCTTTTAGGAACTCACATACTGTTTTATTTTAGATCTCTAAAAAACTTTCTGAAGGTGTTAGGCATACTAATAGTGATGAAGCTTTTGGTACATTAATAAAGTGCTCCAGCACTTAGCTTTTCTTCAGTGCTTACAAGATACCAAATGAGCTGCAAGGAAGATGAGCAGACAGTTTAACACTTTCTAAAGTAATATTAAGCTTTATAGCACTAGAAATCTATTTAATTCCCTGTCATTGCTTCTAAAATGCATTTCAAATCTGTTGTGGTAAAATGCTCAGAGTCACTGGAGAATTATTTTTGACTCGGTGTTTATATCTAAAATTTGCTAGTGAGACAAATCCTCTCTGGTGCTGGAGGAAATTAACATTTTGGCCTTTCAACATAGTATTGATATTGGGTTAGAGTTTATGGTTCCCTAGGGTCTTTCAATCTTATGGGTTTAGAAAGGCTAACAGATTTGATACTCTCTGTTTTTGGAAAGTCACATTGTCTTGGTCACAGAGTTTTCCTCTAAATCCAATTTTCTGTTCTTTTAAATAACCATTTTGTTAAGCCAAGTCTCTGTAATTCCATATTACATAGATGTTGTCCCTTAATTTCAAAAGCAGAATCAACGGCTGTAATTCTTTTTTTAATCAGTGTAAAGTGTGTATGTCCAGACTGTAATTGACGATTCAGCAATTGACAGGGGAGGGTTCTTCCTGGCTCTGTGGAATGTAATGACTAATTTGCTGATGGTGTTATTCTATGGTGGGGGAAGGGTGGAATTCTGCTCTGTAGGACACTATACAGGAAAGTTTTTCTGGAGGGGAGGAACTGGTAACACAAGACATGTGCTTACACTATGAAATTAACTGCATAATGTCCTATGGAAAGAACTGAGAATATTAAAGCAAATATTGACAATAGTAAAGCTAAATCATTTCCCCCAAGATAGAAGTGTTGGTTTACAGGTAGTTTTCTGTAGTATGTGTTAGGGCACCTAGTCACTTGAGGAGATTGTTCTCTTTTCACATGCAACTTTTGAAGATTTAAGGTTATAGAAATGGCAGGAATATAGGAGGCTCTCATAAGATACTATTTTAGAGATTGTGGAAATGTCTGAATATCTCGTGTCTATCCAGCACTTTTGCTTAAGAGTCTCTAAGGCTAATTTCCTTAGAACATGAAGGCAGAATTATTTCAGATTCATCACTCATGGGGTTGGTTATGAATTCATGTGAGTCTGAATCTCCCATTATCGCTCTAGACATTTTTAGAGACCACACAAGTAGGGACATTGTTTCAGCCCCTTTTAAGTTCTGTTTCCATACCAGCTTAATAAAACGACACCAGGCTAGAGCATTAGATGTGTTTCTCAGCACTTGGTTTGGAATGACCTTGTGTGCTTAAAAAAAAAAACCCAACCTTAAGTGCCCACATCCCCCCCTGAATTCTGAATCAACTGGTCTAGCGTCTGTTCAGGGATAGATAATTTTTAAAAACACCCCAGGAGATTCTGATGTGCTGGGAAGATTAATCACTGCTATGAGGGAAGGTAGGCAATGGGAATAGCACCTTAATACTGTGAAGAGGATAAAGGTGGTGGGGTGGGCGCTGTATTATTTCTTAACGCCGTGTTTTGTGTTCTGTAGAAGTGATGGGTCTGGTTAATATTCAAGCCTGGAAACAGATCTGCTAATCCTCGCTCTAACTCCTCCACAGCTGTTGCTTTGTTGCCTGGTGGCCATGTTTGTAGAGAGTCCAGAACCCAATATCTAGAATTGTGTGAAAATTCCTTTTTCCTGACTCCTATCACCTGACAGAGAGCACATGAATGACCCATGTGAATGTGTTCTCATTTGAGGAATGGGAATAATACAGCTTTGCTGATGTGCTTTCCCATAATAATGTCACTATATAATATAGCTTTGATGATGTGCTTTCCCATAATAATGTCCCCAGTGACTTATGGGGAGAGTGCTCTATATAAGGCATTTTCCTGGTTATTGTCAGAACATGAAGAATGTGTAAGACCTAGCTCCTGCTTTCAAGGGGCTTTTGTCAGTGGAGAAGCACCTAGAAAAAAGTCACATTAAGTGTGGGAATGATCAATTAAAGGCATACAGAGGAGGAGAGGGCACTGAAGACTGGGTGGTAGGATGACCAGCTCAGCCAGGTTTGCTGGGGACTTTTCTGGTTTTTGCACTGAAAAGTTTTCATGTCCTGAGAAGTTCTTCTGTCCTCAGAAGACCAGGAAGGCTGGTCACCTTGCTGTCGCTAAGGCTTGGCAGTGACTGGAATGTGTCTTGAAGGGGCATTTTAGGTGTTGGTAAAAGGAAAGCGCCTCATTACTGTATCTCAACATCCCTCTATTTCCCCTCCCATGATCCAGCCATTTTTATCCCAGATGTAGACACAAGAAATTATTTCATAGCAGCATTGTTCATACTAGCTCCAAACAGCAAACAACCCAAGTATCTACCAACAGGAGAACAGGCATATACCTGTGGTATATTCATAGACCAGACCATTACATAACAATGACGTGGGTGAATTTCTCAGGTGTAATATGTAAAAGAAGCCAGGCATAAAAAAATATCAGGGTCTATGTGATTCCATGTAGAGGAAGTTAAAAAATAAGATCTATATGATTCTATTTATACAAAGTTAATCTATATGATAGAACAGTGGTTGACTACCTTTGTGGGACTCTTTAAAAGTGGGCTTGAGGAAAGGACGAATACCCAACTTTTGTAGCAACATGGAAGGGACTGGAAGAGATTATGGTGAGTGAAATAAGTCAAGCAGAGAAAGTCAATTATCATATGGTTTCACTTATTTGTGGAGCATAACAAATAGCATGGAGGACATGGGGAGATAGAGAAGAGAAGGGAGTTGGGGGAAATTGGAAGGGGAGGTGAACCATGAGAGACTATGGACTCTGAAAAACAATCTGAGGAGTTTGAAGGGGCGAGGGGGTGAGAGGTTGGGGTACCAGGTGGTGGGTATTATAGAGGGCACAGATTGCATGGAGCACTGGGTGTGGTGCAAAAATAATGAATACTGTTATGCTGAAAATAAAAAATAAATAACAAAAAAAACAATTTAGAAGTGGGCTTGGGGAAGACCTCAAGGTTGGAGAGGTTCTGGGTGGTTGACCTGGGTAATGAGCATATATATATGAATTCATTGAGGCATTGATTTAAGATCTATACACTTTATTGAATATATTTCTCAAAAACAACTGTTTTAAGGCTGCTATTTATTGAGCACTACCCATGTGCCCTGCCCTGTGTTAAGCATTTTAATCCTCACAGCAATCCTGCCAGCGTAGTATTGGCCAGGTTATAGAACAGGCCCAGAAAAGGTGAGGAAATTTCTCTTGACCACTATGAAAGTATTTCTCAAAGGGAGTTTCAAGGAATACCATTTCTGTAGGTGTTACCTGTGAAAAGGGCTTAGGGGAAATAAGTTTAGAGAACCAGGGCTTGAAAGGTTCCAGTGTACCTCTCTGGCTCGTGGTTGACATGCTGGCGTGTGCAGTCAGTTCCCAAGGGTGGACGTGAGGGACGGGGGCAGTGAACAACATTTCCCAAACTTACTTGGTCACGGGTTTTTCTTGGTGGCAGGGAGAAGAATTAGTGGACTTTTGGAAACACTTCCCTCTACCATTTAAGCAGAGGTCCTCCCTGGCAGACCTCTGTTCGCTACAGTTCTGGAGCTTCACTATGGTCTCCAGGTGAGCCAAAAAGCTGGAAAGTGTAGCTGTGACAAGGGTGTAGTCTATAGTGACTGCACTGGAGAGCCTCAAATATCAAGTGAATCTTTCTAAGATATGTTCCACTGTTAATCTCAAAAATCACACAGGCATATTATATCTTAAGTTATTATTACATCTGGTTTTTTTTTTTTTTCTGTTTTTGAGGATTGACTTTTTTCATTAACCCATTTGCAAAAATCACCAGTTTTCTTAAGAAATGGGCCCCTGAACCTGCTCCAGAGCTCCCATCCCACTGGGCAGGGTAGATGGGAAAGGAACCAGGAAGATTTGGGGGCAAATCTTACTTCACTGTCTCTGATGAATGGCATCGTTTTGGGGGCCAGGACATGGGGTCAGGATGAAGGTCACTTGTACAAGATTCCTTTGGCTTTTCTCAAGGTGATTCTTCATCAGCCAACTTACCTTCAGAGCAGCTTGGTGAAAATGTTGGCCCTCAGGGAAGATTATGAAGAATGGAGATCACGGTTTTTAATGGGAAACAATTTAGTTTAGTGGGAGGAACAGAGGATTTGGGTCAGAGGATCTGGACCTCCAATCCTGGATTTTCTGCTGCCTGACCATGTTCTTGGGCAAATCTTTTCACATCCCCCCTGGAGTTTTTCCTCCCTGTGGTATGGGAATATGGGAATAATTTACCAAAATAAAGGGAGGTTAATATCTGTGTGGGGGATCTCCAACCCAAAAGCAACATGCAATTTGATGTTAGTTTCTCGATTGATTCTAAGCCTTTTCTTTCACCTCATCTTCTTTTGGACAGCTAAGTGCCCTTTAGTTAGTTACTAATGATGATGATACTCAGTCCTCAATAAATGTTGGCTAAATAAATGTTTCAGGAACTGACCTAAGAACTGTCATGTTGGCTGGGGGGATGGTTGTTAGCTTCTTTGTCTGAGAACCTGCGCCAGGGAGCCTCCGTGATCTTAGGCTACCTCCCTTGGTTCACGCAACTAGAAGTTAAGCCCAGAGTGGCTGACTCTAGAGCTTGAAATCTTAACCCCTTTTATTGGCTTGAACTTGGGTCAGATCTGACTATAAGAAGGTGGCTTGGGGGGCGCCTGGGTGGCTCAGTGGGTTAAGCCTCTGCCTTCGGTTCAGGTCGTGATCTCAGGGTCCTGGGATTGAGCCCCGCATTGGGCTCTCTGCTCAGCGGGGAGCCTGCTATCTCTCTCTGCCTGCCTCTCTGCCTACTTGTGATCTCTCTCTGTCAAACAAATAAATAAAATCTTAAAAAAAAAAAAAGAAGGTGGGTTGGGGTCTGGGAAGAAAATAATGCAATGGCTTTATACAACCATCTGGGGACATAGTGGACAAGCCAATTGAGACTTCTTCTTTACACACCACAGTCTGTCTCAACTCATGTCACCAGCTTATCCTTTTTTTTTTTTAAGATTTTATTTATTTAGTTGACAGAGATCACAAGTAGGCAGAGAAGCTGGCAGAGAGAGAGGAGGAAGCAGGTTCCCTGCTGAGCAGAGAGCCCGATGCGGGGCTTGATCCCAGGACACTGAGATCATGACCTGAGCCGAAGGCAGAGGCTTAACCCACTGAGCCACCCAGGCACCCACCAGTTTATCCTTAAGAAAGCCACCCATGAGAGACTGTGGACTCTGAGAAACAATCTGAGGGTTTTGAAGGGGCAGGGGTGTTAGGTTGGGTGGATCTGGTGGTGGGTATTATGCAGGGCATGTATTGCATGGGTGTGATGCATAAGTAATGAATTCTGGTACAGTGAAAAGAAATAAAAAATTAATAAAAAAAAGAAAGCCACTTAAGGGCATAAATTTGAGTTTTCTGCTAGGGGTGAAAGTTTAGGGATTGGAAATGCTGCTGCTTTGCCACTTTTCATCTTTAGGATGTGAACCCAAGTTTCTAAGGATTTTTTAAAAAAGATTTTATTTATTTATTTGACGTACAGAGATCACAAGTAGGCAGAGAGGCAGGCAGAGAGAGAGGGGGAAGCAGGCTCCCTGCTGAGCAGAGAGCCAGATGCGGGGCTCGATCCCAGGAACTTGGGACCATGACCTGAGCCAAAGGCCCCCCAGGCGCCCCTCAAAGGATCTGTTTTGAAACCCCTGGGAACCCCCATAATCCCTGGTGAGGTGAAGCAGGACTTTGGGCTCAGCATGGAGATTCAGAAAGACAGGAATGGAATGATGAATTGGGAAGTGGCTGAGTCTAGCTGACAGGTGCTAAGGCCTCTTTTTGCACAAGAAACAGTGCAAGTGACATTCCAGGGGGTCCTGGAGTTCATTTTGCTAGTTAGGGCCTCCCTTGCATGGGGTGACACTGCCCAGCTCCCATATATTGAAAAATTCCTTCCTGGAGGGAAGCGCTTTCCTAATTTAGATTTTGTAATAAAAAAACAGGCTCGCCACTGGGTCTACAGATATTGGGAGAGTGAACGAACTGACCCAATTTATTTTTTAAAAAAGGTTGCAGAGATGAAATTGATGGAATGAAAAACCTGATTGTCTCAGTCCAATTTCCATGCTCTTTGTCTTTTATTAAAGAGAGAGAGAGAGAGAAAGAGAGATGTGGTTAGATATTTAAAAACAAAACTAAAAACTTACTAAGTCCAAAAGCAAAATGCAGGATAAATGAACAGTGGCCTCCAGCCTGGAATGATCCCATCTGGAAGGAGGGAAATGAGCTAGAGAGAAACTCAATATCTGAACAGTGAGCTGGACACACCCCTCAGCCTGCTGCCTGCCCTGGTCCTGTGCACCTTTGCTGTCCAAGGTCTCCAGTGCCTGGGGGAGTGTTTATGTAGGATATTACTGAAGGGAGAGATCAATGAGCTGAGAATGTATGAGTTCAGCGTTTCTCAATTTGATCTTCATAATATTTCTGTATCTTGATGTTTGCAGGTATTCTTTGTAACAACAAATATGTAAGTTAATTTATTTAACTCAGTATTTCTCAAAGTTACACTTGCCTTTAACATTTTAAAGACTGGGAGAAGTCCCTCAGAAAAGTGTCTTGTCAGACTCCCAGAGGAGGATGTGTGCAGCTTTTCCTAAAATTTCTGGTCACTAGCTCTTTTTCAGACATTTCCTAGCATACCAGTGTTAACTAAGAATTGCAGAAAGCATGGTACTGCTAGTTATCACTTAATGAGAACTTACTAAGTACTTGGTACTGTGCTGATCCCTTTTCCTCTCTTTTCTTGCTAATGCTTTAGATAATGTGAGGATTGTTTCCTTTACAAACTGGGATAACAGTGGTACCTACCTGCAGGATTGTTAAAAAATCTCCTCAAGGGGTGCCTGGGTGGCTCAGTTGGTTAATTGACTGTCTTTGCCTCAAGTCATGATCCTGGAGTCCCAGGATGGAGTCCCACATCAGGCTCCTTGCTCAGCGGGGAGTCTGCTTCTCCCTCTGAACCTCCCCCTTCTTGTGCTCTGTCTCTCATTCTCTCTCTCTCAAATAAATAAATAAAATCTTAAAAATAGGGGCGCCTGGGTGGCTCAGTGGGTTAAGCCGCTGCCTTCGGCTCAGGTCATGATCTCAGGGTCCTGGGATCGAGTCCCGCATCGGGCTCTCTGCTCAGCAGGGAGCCTGCTTCCTCCTCTCTCTCTCTCTCTCTCTCTGCCTGCCTCTCTGCCTACGTGTGATCTCTCTCTGTCAAATAAATAAATAAAATCTTAAAAAAAAATCTTAAAAATATATGAAAATCTCCCTAAGATCACACAGTTGATTAAACAAGTAGTGGGTGTCAAGATCTGAACCCCAAATGTGTTGCCTGGCATTCAGGCTGTATTTCATGTCCTGCCTCACCTCCCCAGCTGTCAGGCTCTAACCCTTCATTAATCGAGGTCACTTAAACAGGAGTCTGTTCCCAGCAGCTTGGCAGAACAGCTGACATTCTGCAGGTGGTTATGTTTACCTGGGCTCTTAGGGCCCAGGGCCCTACAGATCAGTGGCCATACTCATGTCTTCACTGAGCCCTTTTCTACCCTAGCCCTGATAGAGTTGCTGTGGGTATGCAAGAAGAGAAATGTGGCTCTAAACTCAAACATCTTTAGTTAAGCAGGGAGCCTTTCTCATTTTCTGGCTTTCAGAGGACATCCAAGATGGGTGGAAGTTTGCCAGCCTGGTTACAGAGTTGCCTGGAGGAGCTCTTGTTGCCCAGACCCTCCCAAGGTCAGAGACTGCTTCATAAGGGCTGTGTGGGGTTAGCCAGGGAGAAAATAGCAATACCTCTGAAGTGTGCTGAACTTGGCTCTAATTGAGCTCTTCCTGTTGATTAGAATCTATTTGCATTCATTTTCCAGAAGAAGGGTTTCTCTGCCTTCTCAGATGGCACAGCTTCGGAGCAGGGCCACATGTACCACTGATGATGCTGTTTGGGCAAAATTTAGCCAAGGTGCATTAGGCAAAGGAACAAAGGATCAGAGATCTTGGGAGGTTCATACATAACCTTCTGTGAGCTAGCTGCCTCCTGTCCTCTTCTCTTGGAGGCGATGGTCTTGGTAAAGTTAGAAGAACCAGCTGGTTGGAGGGGGTAGGAAGAGAGACTATTTTGGGAGATGAAAAGCTGTTTGCCCGTGGTACAGCTGCTCCCATCAGAGCACTAGGAAAGCTTTTGAAAACATTAACTCAGTAAGCCTCCCACTTTCGTTGACTAGGAAGCCACTCTTTCAGGCCCCATTTGGCAGTCCAAATGCAACCTTACCACACTTACCACCTGGGCCACGACCAGGTGGGTGGGGGTGCCAGCCAGGGTGCTGACTCTGAAGACTTTTTGAAATCTCCAATTTCCAAGGGATGTATTTTCAAATTCTCCAAGAATATTTTTGAGTCCAGGTTCATTGTTTGCTTGTTTACTTGGCAATCACTAATAAGTGGCTTGAACATTGCACTGACCTTTTGAGTATGACCCCACATTCATCCCCTAAGTGTCTCTCTACATCTGATCTCCCCATCACCTCTGCATGGATTTGAGAAGAAAGGTGGGAAGGAGAAGGCAGTCTCAGCTCCATATCATCCTCTGCTTTCTGGAATGAGTAGTTTTATATGCGAAGCCATGAAATACCCTGTCTCAGAATCAGTGTGGCTGTCTTTGGTTGGGTCGTTAAGGTCACCTGGGAAAGCACCCTGATTTTGCTAAGAGAAACTATTCCTCCTCTTCTCACTGGATGTGGTTTTGGGGGGATGGTCATTGTTGGTTTCTTGTTCTTTCCTGGCCAAGAGGTGATGTAAGCTTAAGCTATCACATACAACTTGGGTATATATATATTTTTTGCCACTGTTCAAACATTACTATTATTATTATTCTTTTAAAGATAAAGCTATAGTAGGGCACCTAGGTGGCTCAGTCTGTTAGGTGTCCGACTCTTGATTTCGGCTCAGGTCATGATCTTAGGGTTGTGAGACTGAGCCCCACATGGGGCTCTGTGCTGTCTGTGGAGACTGCTTAATATTCCTTCTCTCCCTTCCTCTACCCACCTCCCCCCAAATTTTAAAAGGTGTCTGACTTGTAAGACCCAAAGTGGTCCTAGATTGACATTGGAAATAAAAAATTAAATTGTACCAAGGTAAAATGAAGATGCAAAATAATGAGTGTTTTATTATGTATAAAGGCACATCATATTTTATGTAGGAAGAAATCACAACACTCCCACGGTAGAGGGCTTAGCACTATAAAACAACCCTACATCAGCCTGTGGGAATATCCTGAGGGTTCAGGCCAGAAGGCAGCAATGCTTCTCCATCTGTTTCCGAGTTAGGGGAGCTTGAGGACCATGTTATTCCTGGTCTTGCCAAGTTGTCTCGGCCCAACCACTTAATCTTCCTCTATAAAATTAGAATATCACTGGCTTCTTCCCTGTGATCTTGGGAAGACCTTCCCAGAGATACATCTGTGGATTGCTACAGATACCCAAATTTCCAAGAATTCGGTTCCTGAGCAGGATGACTAAAGAATGAAAATAGTGGAGTTTGCTCATTCCAAGGGCCATGCTGAATCCAGGTTTCTGTTCCTGGATCTCTAGGACTGCTCTGTTTCTGTCTTTTCAGACAGCTTTGTGTTAGTAAACAAACATAAAGGAGTCTCCTGGAAATGTATGTGGTAGGAGGATCAAAGACTCAGAATCCATGTCTGCTGCTTGTAGTCATTGGCTCTCTTCCTCCTTGTACCTTCTTTCTCACTGGTTACATCTGTCTATACAACCTCTAATAGCATCCCTATGCAGAACACTCCAAGATGTGCCTTTAGCTCTGACCTCTCTCCTAGCTCTGAAGGAGATGCTGATGGAGATGCCCATGGATCAAACAATCACATGAAGGGAAAACCAGATACCTAAACACAAAAAGGAGAATAGTTTTGCCAGGATGCAGTGTTACTAGCAAGACAGAGCCAAATTTCCCCTCCCTTGAGAACCTACCTTCCAGCCATCCTAGCCTTTTAACTCCCAACCCCTTCTGTCTGAAATCCCATCTATTCTGTCCCCAATTCTAGTGCAGGCCTCCCTCATCTCACCTGTTGCATCCCTCCTTTAATTGCTCCCCACAGAGCTCAGCAAAGCTTGCAAACTTAAAAGTCTTCCCAGGCCAGGCAAGGCATGTGTGGAGATGGAGTAATGGAGGTTGTTGGGTGTCTTAGGACAGGACTTGCCTTCTTTAAGCAGTCGTGGGTTATTTTCACCTTTTGGGCCGGCCACCACCCAATCTCTACAGGTTTTCCTATCATACCTTGCATCTTGCTCTGAAGTCTTTGGATATCATATAAGGAGCTTATTCTCTGGGATAAAGCTTCCCAAAGCCTCCTTCCATAAAGAAGATTGGAGCAGCAGTTGGAGTGTTGGGGACTTGGTTGGGTCTAATGGAAGTGCTATGGAAAAGGTGAGTTTGGGTCAATTTAACTATTCTCCCAATGGGCCCCTCATGCTCTGCCCCAACATCCAGACTTCTGAGCCCAGCTGGAAGTTTACCCTCTAAGAAGTCTTCTCTCTTTCCTATTAAATAAGCCTCCTAAGCTTCCATTTCTTTCTTTGTAAAAAGGATTTGAAACTTCTCAGAGCTTTTGTGAGAATTGAAAGAAAGTTAGCATGGGCACACAGACCCTATTTCCATCAAACACTGTACAGGGTAAGGCTTTGTTGTTGAAAGTAACGGTTAGGTGGCCATGAGGTCTAACCTCCCACTTATGTATGCTGTCAAAAAGACGTCTATGCTGACCATTAATGTTTGGATAACTTGGGAGGTGGGGAGCTCATTATCTGCAAAGCACTCTGCTCCATTGTTGGATGCCTCAAATTAAAAAATAGGAATGGCCTCTTTGTGACAGATGTCATGGGATCTTGTTCAGGGAATGGAACTGCCTCCTGTGTGTTCTGTATAACTATCATATCAGATTCTCCAGTTAGAAGGGAGGTTTGTGTTTGCTCCTTAGTGCCCTGGAAGCTTCTCCTGGATGGTGAGGGAGTCTGGAGATATTCTCCATGCACTTGACACAGGAAGCTTTGCAGTGGGAAGGAACTCAGGGGAGAGAAGGGGCCTCCTCAGGCTGACTGGTAAGCATTTGAGGGAGGGACAACAGAGTCTCTTTGGGACAACAGCTAGGATCTGGAAGGAGCACAGGTGTTCACTTTAGCATGTTCACTATCACATTTTTATATAATAGTTAAAATTTGGAAAATTTGTTAATAGCTTCAATGTCTATCAAAAGTAGCTAAATAAACTATGATTTATCTATGTATTGGAATATTAAGCAGCAAATAAGAACAATGATATAGGGGCAACTGAGTGGCTCAATCCCTTAAGCATCCAGCTCTTGATCTCAGCTCAGGTCTTGATCTCAGGGTTGTGAGTTCAAGCCCTGTGCTGGGCTCCATGCTGGGCATAAAGTCTACATTAAAAACAAACAAACAAACAAACAAACAAACAAAAATATGTAGAACACTGCATAAATAACTTTAACTTAGGAACACATTAGGCTCCTGTATGCTGTTAAGAAATATAATTGTTGGGGGCGCCTGGGTGGCTCAGTGGGTTAAAGCCTCTGCCTTCGGCTCAGGTCATGATCTCAGGGTCCTGGGATCGAGTCCCGCATCGAGCTCTCTGTTTAGCAGGGAGCCTGCTTCCTCCTCTCTCTCTCTGCCTGCTTGGTCTCTCTCTGTCAAATAAATAAATAAAATCTTTTTTTTTTTTTTAAAGATTTTATTTATTTATTTGACAGAGAGAGATCACAGTAGACAGAGAGGCAGGCAGAGAGAGAGAGAGGGGAAGCAGGCTCCCTGCTGAGCAGAGAGCCCGATGCGGGACTCGATCCCAGGACCCTGAGATCATGACCTGAGCCGAAGGCAGCGGCTTAACCCACTGAGCCACCCAGGCGCCCAATAAATAAAATCTTAAAAAAAAAAAAAAGAAATATAATTGTTGGCCAGTCAAAATGACACTACACATTTAGTCCTTTGTGTCACCTGTCAGTTGTGGGTAAAGTTGACCTGCTTTCTGTCTCAGCTGTGTTCATGAACCTGCAGCTCCCAGAGCAGGTCTGACACATAGTATGTACTCAATAAATCTTGGATAGATGAATATCTGTGAACATCTCTTAAATTTCAAGTTTTTTAAAAATAAAATTTATTTTTATAAATTTTATAAATTTTATTTATTTTATAAATAAAATTTATTTTTTATTTAAAAATTTTTTTAAAAAGATTTTATTTATTTATTTATTTTGATAGAGAGAGATCACAAGTAGACACGGAGGCAGGCAGAGAGAGAGAGGGGGAAGCAGGCTCCCCGCTGAGCAGAGAGCCCCATGTGGGGCTTTATCCCACTGGCTTAAACCACTGAGCCACCCAGGCACCCCAAATTTCAAGTTTTTAAGAGGAAGTTTAATATAATGAAACTACTTCCATTTCTAACAATTTTTCATAATTGCTTACAGTTCAGTTCTGAAGACTGCTCATTGGATGTGTTGGAAGCTTTCACTGAACTGCTGGTTGTTCTGAAGGTCTAAATCCACTAGCTCTCTGGCTGAAAGGGCTTATCTTGACATCTCCAAACCTACTTGGGAAACTCAAACAGTAACGTTCAAGCACAGCCAGGAGCGTTAGTGGGCCACTGCTGACCCAATCATTGAGGGTTTCTCTGCATTGGAGTACAATAAACAACAGACTCTTTATGTCTACCCAGTAATTCTCCCACCACCGGCACTGACTGGCTAAAGCCCCTGAGTGTGTGTCATTAGGGGGAAGAAACAACCCAGTCTGTCAATGACCGAAAGGTTAATGGAAAAGCAATCCACTAGCTTGCTGTTTCCAAACTACTAGGAAGCTACTTCTCTCTTAAAGGCTCTTAAAAACAATAACAACAAACATCATTTTCTTTGACTCTCAGCTTGGGAACAGAAGAGGAAACCCAGGAACAATTTTTCATTTGACACAACAGTTTCTTTTGTTTTGTTTCAGTTTCTCTGCATCACTTCTGTGCTCCATTCTTCTTCTTTGAAGAAATAAAAAAGCAATGTCTATCAGAGTGTAAACCTGGCTGAAGTAAAATCTGCCTGGTGGGACTCAGTTCCAGTTCCCACAAGGGCTAGCTCCTCTTCTGTATCAGAGACAGTGGGAGGCGGGGGAGCTGGTGCCAGATGGAGGGACCCACATCCTCTCAACTTCAAGCACACCAGATTTGGGGCCTAGGTGCTGTATCTTCCAGGTTTTTAGAGCACAGTGGAAATTTTGATTCTTATGTAAGATCTATTTTTTTCCTCTCTTGATTGTTAATTAGACATTTTAAGATACTCTATAGACAAAAAAATACATTTGTGGGCCATCAGTTTTCAATCTCTGAAATGTCTTACCCTAAGTTTGATGTTGACTTTAGGCCTTTCTACTCCTAGTAAGTCACCTGAACAGAGGGACAAATTGCTATCCTAGCACCCTTTGGACTTGAATTCATTTTTATTCTTATATCCTGAATCTCTTAACACACTGGGGGGTAGGAGGTGTGTGTAGGGGGTGGGTTCTTAAGACCAACTCATTATCTTAGCTGGATCACTCCTGTTCTTGAAAGTCATATTAATTACACCCCTGAAAACAATTTTCCCCTCTAGTTAACTGAATAATAGAATTCCAGGCCCTCTTCCTAGAAGAGGTACTTAGAAAACTATTAGTAGATTATCATGATGTGGATTCCTTTACCTCACATTACCTCAGATTCCAACAAAGATGGGACAGCCAGCATAGATCTGAAACTAGGCTGGCAGAGCAGGAAATCAATGACTTCCCCCTGAGCCTGGCACAGAGGAATAATGTGCTGGTCTAAGAGCCCCTACAGATCCTGGCTGTTGTCCCAAAGAGACTCTGTTGTCCCTCCCTCAAATGCTCACCAGTCAGCCTGAGAAGGCCCATTCTTTCCCCGAGTTCCTTCCCACTGCAAAGCTTCCTGTGTCAAGTGCATGGAGAATATCTCCAGACTCCCTCACCATCCAGGAGAAGCTTTCAGGGCACTAAGGAGCAAACACAAACCTCCCTTCTAACTGGAGAATCTGATATGATAGTTATACAGAACACACAGGAGGCAGTTCCATTCCCTGAACAAGATGGTATAAAGACCCATGACATCTGTCACAAAGAGGCCATTCCTATTTTTTAACTTGAGGCATCCAACAATGGAGCAGAGTGCTTTGCAGATAATGAGTTCCCCACCTCCCAAGTTATCCAAACATTAATGGTCAGCATAGACGTCTTTTTGACAGCATACACAAGTGTGTACTTATTTCTCAACCTTGGCACTCTTGCCACTTTGGTTTGGACAGTCTCTTGAGGGGAGTGTCCTATGCATGGTAGGATGTTTAGCGAGATTCCTGGTCTCTTCCCACTTTGATGCCAGCTAGTAGCATCTCTCCAGTTGTGACAACCAAAAATGTCTCTAGACATTGCCAAATGTTCCCTAGGAGGAAAAATTGCCTTCAGTTGAGAGCCACAGCCTTAGAATAAATTCCAATAACTAGAAATTGTGTATCAAAGGGGATGCACAACTCCAAGATTTTGCTTATGTGCTCCAAATTAAAGGCTATGGGAGATTATATGCTGGTATTGATGACAGTGTAGGGGAGCAGGTATCCTCCTACACTGGAGGGAGTATAATTTTTTCCAAATTGAGGTGAAGTTCATGTAACATACAATTACCATTTTAAAGTGTACAGTTCTACGAGATTTAGTGCTTTCACAATGCTTTGTAACTACCAGTTATTTCTAGTTTCAAACTTTTTCATTACCCTGAGAAAAATACTTACCCATAAAATAATCACTCTCTGTTTTCCTTTCCCCCATCTACTTTCTGTCTCTGTGGATTTGCCTATTCTGGAATCATGCAACATGTAATCTTCTGTGTTTGGCTTCTTTTACTTTGCGTAGTATTTTTGAGCTTCTTCCAAGTTGTAGCATGTATCAGTAATTTATTTCTTTTTGTGGCTGGATAATATTCTATTGTATGTGTGCATCATAATTTGTTTATCCATTCATCCGTTGATGGCCATTTGGTTTGTTTCCATTTTTTGGCAATTATGAATTATCCTGCTATGAGGTCCATAAATTTAAAAATTTCAACCTCTCAGATTGACAGAGGTTAAAAGCAATATTGAGATATTTTAGAGGTCTTTGTTATAAGTGGCCAGTAAATATGTTCAAGGATATTCAGATTCCTTGATGTGGACAATGACAGCCATTTTGATGTTTGTCGTCTTTCACTGAATGTGAAAATATGTACTGGGTCCTTTTTGTCTAGTCTTGTGTGAAGTGTTGGATGGTGGGATTTTCAAAAGAAGCATAGAGTTGTTTATTGCTTTACCCCTCCTCTGCTTCTGCCCCTGCCCCCAAGGAATTTCTTCTCTGGGGCTGCATGGGGGACAAAAATTCTGAGTTTGATTTGTTATTGAGCTATTGCTTACGTACCTCTTGGCTTTAAGCATCTGTCACGAGGCAGATGAGTGTCCCATGAATTATTACAGTGATTTCACAGAATTAATTTCCTCGGAGTTGCCAGGCAGAATAGCCTGTGGACATCACATTTGTAGAATTCTGGACAGCCGTCTTCCAATGTTTACCTTCCATATATCAGTGGCATTTGCAAGCTGCTTGAAAAAAAATTTTTATTTTTTTAAGAAAGAATTTCAGTTTTACGTGTCTGGAGAAAAAACCCCTTTCTTAGAGTTAAGTGTTGCACTAAGGATTTAAGGAAGCAGGATAAAAACCCTTGTAGTGTTTACTTCACGCTTTGCCAGTTCACTATCATATGGTTCAGCATATGATAATTATAATTTAAAGAGAGTCAGATACTGAATTTAATACATGAATACTTCCTGTTGGTTTACTAGGACTGCCATAACAAAGTGCCATAGAACAGGTGGCTTAAATAGCAAATATTTATTTTTTCACATCCTGGAGGCTGGAAGTCCAAGATACAAATATAGCCAAGATTGATTTCTTCTGAGATCTCTCTCTTTGTCTTGCAGATGATTGTCTTCTCTCTTCACATGGTCTTTCCTCTGTGCCTGTCTGTGCCCTAATCACTTCTTCTCATAAGGACACTACTCATATTGGATTAGGCCTTCTCATATGACCTCATTTTACTTTAATTATCTCATTTTAGAGACCCTCTTTTCAAGTACAGTCACATTCTCAGGTATGGGGGTTAGGACTTCAATGGAAGAATTTTGGAAGATACAATTCAGCCCATACTCTTCCTAATGTGGGAACTTACTGGAAACCATATAGAACTTATAAAATGTTGATACTACAACATCTTCAAAAGTAATACATGTCTATCATTTTCAAACCACTTAGTTAACCTTAAACTACCTCAAAGTGTTGCTAAATTGGGCTTGCTTTATTAGCTAGATCTCTTATTTGTGTTTGCTGCATTGTTTATATTTAATCTGATGAGAAAATAGATTCACCAAGTAGGTTACCCACTCCTACCGCGTGTATCCTTTTTTCTTTTTATTGAGATATAATTCACCTATCATAAAATTCACTCTCTCAAAGTGTACATTTCAGTGGTTTTAGTATATTCTCAAAGTTGTGTATCCATCATGACTATTTAATCCCAAGATGTTCATCATCCCCAAACAAAACCTGTACCCATTAATAAGTCACCCTTGGTACCCCTCCACCTGAGAGCAGTCACTCTCCACCCCACCTTCCCCAGCCCTGCTAATAATTAATCTACTTTCTGCATCCTGGATTTGCCTGTTCTGGACTTTTCCTATAAATGGAACCATACAATATGTAGTCTTTTGCATCTGCTTCCTTTCACTGAGCATAATGTTTTCAAGGTTCACCCACATTGTAGCAGTATTGGTCCTTCAGTATTTTTTTTTTTTTAATGGCTGAGTAATATCCCATTGCATGGATATGCCACATTTAATTTGTCTGTTTGTTGGTTGACGGACACTTGATTTGTTTCCACTATTTGGCTATGAGGATTAATGTTGGTATGAACATTCTTGTGTAAGTTTTTCTTTTCTTTTTGAAGTAGGATCCATGCTCAGAGTAGGGCTTGAACTCATGACCCTGGGATCAAGACTTGACTTGAGATCAAGAGTCTACGCTTAACCAACCAAACCACCATCATGTTTAAGTTTTTATATAAACATTTACATAAACCTCTATTTTAAATTCTCTTAGGTATATACCTTATCTCTGTGTTCAGAGATAAGGAACTGCCAAACTGTTTTCCAAAACAGTTCCACCATTTTACATTCCCAGCAGCATTGTGTGAGGGTTCCAATTTCTCCACATCCTTGCCAACATCTGCTATTGTCCATATTTTTTATTATTATAGCCACTTTAGGGAGCCCATCTTTACTTTTAATTTGCTTTGCAAAACTTTGCTCATGGTGCTGGAGGCAAGCACCTGACTCCTGATTTGGAAGGTTCTGGATGCATTGTTTTGTTCCCTTGGGGGACTTCACTTGCTGTTGTCCATTTCTCACTTCATCTCTGTGAGTTTTCATTCTGCATCAAATAATTCAGCGCTGGTGTTTGGAGCCCAGTGAGAATCCAGTTGCAGGGGGGCTCTGCTCACATTCCTCCCAGGCGGGATGAATTAATGCTTCCCCTGTGCATTCCTGTCCTGTGTTGGTACCTGCCTTATATAGCATGAATGCATTAAATGAAAATGTTTAACTTTTTTATTTAAAAGAAATTTTTTTTTTCCTGATTCAGTCAGGAATTTACCCCCTTCTACTGTCTTGCCCCTCTCCCAATTACGTAGTTTAATATTGACATTTTCCCCTCCTCCTTCTAGGTATACAGAATACTTGTAGCCTCTTTTTAATGACACATCAATTCCAACACCTTGATGGTACAGACTTGGGAGAGCAGTTTAGTTTAAAGCTCTGTTCTTTTTGTTTAAAAAGCTTGAGTCATCCGTGATTGATGGAGGACATTACTGAGAGAAGTTAGCACCATTTTGATTTATTTTGTTTACTTCGAAAACAGTTTTCTCACTTGTCAAATTAATTATGAGAAACGAATTGTGGAACCGTTGGGGAGGAAGGGCAGAGAAAGCCAAGGTTCAGGGGCCCCTCCTCAGCTGAGGACGGCCGGGAGAGGGCCAGGCCCACGCCTTCTTCTGCAGCACAAGGATGAGAGCTCCGACTGGGGCGGGGCTGGGGGCCTTGACTCCTTCCCCGGATGCGTAGTGTCAGGAGGTGCTGAGGCCGTGGAGCAAAAGCTTTCCTGTAATTATTTTGTAGTGTTTTAATTCCAACTGCCTCACCTCCAGTTCTTTGGATACCAGTTTCCTCATAGCTCAATGTATTTTTCCTTCCTAACGTGTAAATATCAAATGCTGTAATAATATACACGTTAGTCAATATCAATGACCTCTTCCTCTAGATGCACTATTTTTTTCTTGATCATGGCTGAATCCCCAGTAGCCATCTCTGTGTCTTACTGGTAGATAATCAATAAATATTGGTTGAAAGATAGAAGGAAAAAATGTCATGAAGATAAAAGAGAGAGCACAATGCTTCTCATGTGATGGAAGAGGAGGTGAGGTGTAGGGTGGTCTGTGAAGTGAAGGATGAGCAGGAGTTAGTGATCCCGGTGAAGAGATTCTGGGAGGGGAATTCTAGGAACAATGGAAATGCATGAAATCACAAAAGCACACGTGAAATATTCAGGACCTAAGAAGCTGGAGCCCCAGGGAGTTCCAGAGTTTGGTGGGCCTTTTTCTGACATCATTTTCTGCAGGATAACCTATAAGCTCATTAGACAAAAGAGAATTCTGGGATTTGGGTGCTAGAGAGAATCTGCAAGCGCAAAGCCAGGGACCTGGTGGCCGGCTTCAGAGGGCTGAGGCCTGGATCCTCAATCCCGTGGCAGTAACTACAAGTGATCCTGGTGAACCAGACTGCAGTGGGCAGCTTCCCTTAATTGTCCCAGTGAAGCCCCAGGGTGGAAGCCTCTGTTCTTGTCCAACCTGAAATTCCTTCCCTATTATTCCAGGACTTCGCCTTTGTTCTTTCTCAACCAGAAACAAGACAAGTCTGTTTCTATGGCTGATACACCTTGGGGTTGGACTTTTTTGGTCACTATCCTGTTGCTTCCTTGGCTCAGCCCCCTTTCCTGCTGGGTTAAGTGCAGGCAGCTGATTTTGCTTCCCTGGAGAGGACACCCCTAAGACCATTCTGGCTCTCCTGGTGTCTGAGGGCTGTTGGCTGTCACCTCCTGTTGCCATGTGCAACACTTGGCTTCACATTTGCCTGTCCTCTATGCCTTTCCCAATTTGTCATTATTATTTTAGTGATAATAGAGAGACCACTGGGAGTAGAGGCAGCAGGCAGCAGCTTTTACAGTTGATTAAATGCCTAAAGAACTAAAAGAGATGTGGGTTGGCTTGCCCCTTGTTCACCTAGAGCCTGTCACATGTCCTCTTGCCTTTGGTTTCCTCTCTGCTTGGTGGTGCCTCTACTCCCACAACCCATCTTACTTGCAATGCAGACACTTGTTCTAATTAGAGAACTTAGCTTACCATGTCCCTTAGAGTAAACATTTTGAAAACAGACATTTGAAAGTATATAGTTTCTTGGGCTTCTGTTGGCTTGCAAAGCCTATTAGTACTTCTTGGCACCAGTAGAAAAGCCTTTAAAAGCACCCACGCAAGTGAAGATGAGGTGTAGGCAGAAAATGTGTGATGCTCTGGGCAAGACATGCCAAGGTTTTGGTAAATGAAAGTTAACCTTCACTTTGAATATCCCACGAGAGAAATAATAGTATGCATTTAAATTTGCTTCCTGGAAAATGACTGCTCTGATGGATAGGATTTCCATTCAGTGGCTCATCTGGGCATAACTATGGGGTTTGCTCATGGTAGAGATGGAGGCCATCTCCCTGCAGAATGTTTTCACCTCGCTCCATGAAAGGGCTGGTATGCTGGGTGCTTTCTGACTTCCTACAAGGTGGGCTACTTGGATTCTCTATTGCAGCATGAGGTTGAGTGTCCTGTGACAGAAATGAGGTGCTCTGAAATCTAACCGCTCTCCTTATGCATAACTTGCGTTTTTGTAAAGTCTCTTCATTTATTCAAAATTGTCATGTTCCCCCAGTGCATCTGAATAATTGAAGTTTGACTGTAATTGCCATAATTCACCATTTTACAGCATTTAGAAGAAAAACAATTGAGAAATTTGTGCTTCTTATCCCATGGAATGGTCCAGATGACAAAGCAGAGAATGCAATAAATTTTAATTATGGTGTAGGACAGACACTTGGTGTCTGGGGAGGTCGAGGCATGGCCAGGCAGATTGCAACCGTTAATGTGGGCAAGGAGGACACCCGGGCATTTCTTTCACAACAAGAGGAATCAGAATGAGACCTTTTAGAAGCATTAACATGCAGGCAGCACTGAGTAGAACTTTCTAACCAGCTTTTGATGTCCATAGATGAGAGGAAAGTCCTCATGGGCAAGAATGAAACTTCTGAAAGAATGGGAGATGAAAGAGAATTATAGAAAGGGCCCCAGCATCCTTTGGGCAGGGAAGTCTTGTTTTACACAGATGCAGCTGTGCACTGCGGATGTCATGCCCGAAGCCATGGAACACCGTGGTTCTGGTGTCCACATTGGTAGAGTGATAGGAGCATGGCCCAAGTCTCAGGACTGGCATGGGAAGTGCAGAGGCAGCAGAAAAAATGAGCACATAACTGCAAGGAAGGATGAAAGGCACGTGGCTATCAGGGAAATAGGCAACCCAGTGCCCCCATATCTGTGCTGGGAAGAAGGGCTGGGGTGGTTTCAGAGCCACCCTCGGGGAGCGAGTCAGGCACAGATGGGGCCACATAAGCTAGCCTGCTGAGTGCAGGGCCCCGGGCTGCAAGATGCCATGGCAGATGCGAGTGTTGTGGGGGACCTGGGCTGCTGAGGCTGGTGCAGGGTGGTGCGTCAGCGATGCTGAGGGCCCAGGTGCCTAAATAGACAGGGGGAATGCCTACCTTTTGGAATCAGGCCCTGAGGATAGAGACGAAAAAACCACAGGCCATGCTTCTCAAGGAGCTCAGAGCCAGGGAAAAGGGGCATTTACAATATAAGATTGGAGCTTAAATAAAAATACATTTGCTGATAGGGATAGGCTTCATGGAAGTTTAAGATTTAACCCACTGGGACAGAGCCCAGTCCCCATCTATGTATTCAGGGCAAGTGTGGGCATCGGTCTTTTCTGGACCCAACAACACACCTATGGGTGACCTTGTCATTCACAACTGAATCATGGTTGCCCTTGATTCCAAAGATGGACGTTTAACTTAGTCAAAGTTTCTTTACCTTCAGGTTTTTCGTTCTTAAGCCTGATGAGTTCAGATCCTTTTGTCCTTCCTATTAAGCATGGCCTAAGCGAGGGAGTCTCAACCTTTCTGTGTTATGGACCCTTTTAAGATGTTACCTGATCCATGCAATTATGTGTTTATGCGCATGTTTGCAGGGAGGCTGAGTCTCTGATGAAAGCTATGCAGTGAGTGAGGGGGGTGGTGGTGGACGTAGGCTCAAGGGCCAGTGAGACGGGGCAGGGGGAAAGGGAAGCACATGGCAAAGATGCAGGTAAGTATTGAATCTTGTAAAGCTTATTTTTCGGTTTGGAAGTATACCAGTGGCAGAAGGGGGAAAGCCTAGTCTTGAACAAAAATAATTGCCTTCTCCTTTCCCAGGCCTAGTCTCAGGAAGGGGTGGAGCGGAAATTCACAGAAGAGAGGTGGAAGGAGGGGCTGCGAGTGGGAGGGGGAAGGAAGCAGCCAACGACAGGGCTGTGGAAGGGAGCAGGCCCAGCAGACCCCAAGAGTGTCCTTTTCCCACTCATGGACCAAGGACGGTCCACTGTCTGATGGGTCAGGGGGCTCTGGATAAATAGACTGAGGGTAAGATCCTTGGACACCTGGGGTGTTGGGGTTGGGCCCTGATGGAGGGGGGAGCAGAAAAGAATGGCCGGTTCTTCTGGGCAGCAGTGTCCAGCAGTGGTGGGCAACTTCATGGTCACATTTGCCTGTACTCTGAGAGGCTTCCCTGCTCCTTCCCAAGGACTTCACTGTGGTTAGAGACTCAAGTTAACCCCCTGGTAACCTCTCACCCTGAATAAATGGCAGCAAACTGGACACAACTGTGTGGGCCACCTACTGGGTACCAGGCGAGCCAATTACTGCCCACTTTGGAGTGGGAAGTACACTTAGAAGAGAGGGTTACTCTGGGCAACGATTTTGTCATCTTTTTAAAATTAATCTTAAGAAAATCACTCAAATAGCATGTGATATTTAAAAAATTAGAAAACACTGCAGAGAAAATGAAAATCTCTTATAGTCTGACTCCTCTAGGGATAATCATTCTGAACATTTTTGGGTTTAACTGACTGGACTTATTTGATTTCTAAGTCCAGATAAAAATCAATTACAGCAGAGCAGACTTGTTTCCTGCTGTTCCCCCTGACAGCACATTCTGGGTTTCTTGTCAGTCATGCAGCCTCCTTGTGGGATGGTGTACAGGGAGACGTGTGTGTCAGAATTCCCTGCTGCTGGGCAGTTTAGGTGGTGGTTATCTTCTTACTTTTACAAATAGTGCTGCAATGAACCTTGCTGCAAGCTGAATTCCATTTCTAGGAACATTTAAAGCAAGAAATTAAGGAACGAAGCAAAGAAAAGGTATTTTTTTTAAGTCTTTGGATACATGTCACCAAATTACCTGGACATCTTTTTGGCAAGCTCCTACCCCAGCAGATATATGTGATTCAGAATGTGACTGATGATCTCAAAGGAAGACGCCCGGGGGTTTTGTCTTGCAGGAAACTATTGCTCGTATGTTTTTCAAGAGATTGCAGCTTCCCTCTCCTTTATCTGGCAGAGCAGAAATAAGACACAACAGTAGCAATAAAAACAAGTTGAAATTGTGTCTTTAACCTAGCCAATTTTTCCTTTTGCCTGCTGGGGATGAAGATCTGGTTTATTGAGTATTAAAATCTTTACTAGAGGTTTTACTTAGATTTTGGCAATGACCTCAAGGGTTACAACTAGCTTTCCTGAGCTTGAAATTGTTATTTCCACAGGAGGATGGGGGTAGAGGCTGTTGGAACAGGCAGGTAAGAGGAGCCTCCTCAGAGAGCTTTGCCTGAACCAGACTACATGCCCGAGCCACCTGACCTCTGCTCCAGTCACCTAGGGCATCCTCCACTGAAACCGTAAACTCATTTCAGACAGACATTCTAGTCTCAGCACTACAACCTTATCTGATACAGAGTAATCATCCACTTAATTGTTGAAAGAGTGACTAAAACCCCATTCCTTCAAATGCAGCTTTGTTCTTTGTTGGCCTGCTATGTCCTAAAGTAAAATAGGGGCAGGGAGTGGGCTGAGGAATGCCAGCAGAGACAGGGTAGACTTGGCTTTCTCCAAAACAGATGTGAAAACTATCTGGCCTAGACATTTCTAAGGTTATGGATATTTTTCTTGCCTTTTTGAACACTTTGTGTCTCGGCTCTGCCTTCGGGGTACAGCTTCCTGATGTCTTCTCACTTTGTCTTCCCTCAAACCCAGCATGTCAGAAAACCCGTGCAGAAGGGGCAGAAGTGGGGAGGGCATGAAGTCAGGGAATCTGCAGTCAGGACAGTGCTGAGACACCTGAGGAAGAAACACCATACTGTCCTGACTACATCATTTCTGAGTTGGACTGGCTCCAAGGGCTGCTGTTGCGAGGATGTCCTTCAAGTGTTGGTAACTTGGAGGTGCTGTGAGTAGGTGGGGAGGGACAGCCCTGGAAAACATACCGAGTGGCTTTTCCCAGATCACAGAGAGGCTCAGAGGCCTCTCTGGAGGGCTCACACTCCAAAGGTGGGGGCTCATTGCTCCAGCTCAACTGGCGGAATCAGATCATAAAGCCAAAATGGAGTCAGGAATGGCTCAACACCGTGATGGGGAATTGCACATTGATCACAAGGAGGAAAAGAGATTTTTTTTTTTTTTAAAGATTTTATTTATTTATTTGAGAGAGAGACAGTGAGAGAGAACATGAGAGAAGAGAAAGTCAGAGGGAGAAGCAGACTCACCATGGAGCTGAGAGCCCGGGACTCCGGGATCATGACCTGAGCCGAAGGCAGTCGTCCAACCAACTGAGCCACCCAGGGGTCCCGGAAAGGAGATTTTTAATAAGGAGAAATAATTACCCAGTGAGTCAAGTTTCAGACTTTCCTGAACGTTCAAGCCAGCCTGAGTCCAGAACAGGAAACAGCTGGCAAACATTTTAATCAAGTGAAGGCAGCCGCTCTGCCCTCCAAAGGGGGAACTCTTTAATTAAGCCCTGTTGCCTTGTTTATCAGCAGAAATAAGAAATGATCTGGCCACAAGGATGGAAAGGAGCTTCAGAGAAACCCAGCAGTGCATGAAGATGCTGGTGCACCTGGGAAGGGAAACGGAGCCTGGGAACATTTTGAGACTAGATGCCATCCAAGACACGAGATGCTGTTATGACAAAGACAGCAGTGCCTGGCGTGGGTCAGGGACTGGAAGTGGTGGGGTCTGTGCCACAAGGGAGCTCTCCATTTACTGTGGAGTTCTTACCTACACAGATGCAGGCCCAGCAAGATGGCCTGCAGGTACACAGTAAAGGACTTTGTCACTGAGCTGTGAACCATAACCTTCTTAGGCACACAGAAAATGAATGTGACTGTCTCATTAAGGCAGCAGAAATGATCATAATTTTATTTCTCATTTGTCTTCTCTTTTTCCTTCTGATATTGTAACAGGGGACACACTGAATCAAGGTTCAGCTGCTGAGGGAGGTAGAGATGGTGCTGTGTGGTGTGGCCCAGAAGGGGTTTCCTACAGAATGTGCTAAGGCAGAGGCAGGGGGCAAATTGCAGGCTAGCTCTCTCTAGGGCTTTCCCTGGATCTGGAAACCTCTCCACCACAGCCTGCCTGTTTCCTTCAGTATCTTCTGGCTCTGATTATCCCTCAGTCCTTCTCTCCTTTCTAAAGCCATTCATTTGTTCATTCATTCATTCGTTCAGTCATTCATTCATTGTGTATTTTTTAAATTTATTTTTTATTTTCAGCATGACAGTATTCATTATTTTTGCACCACACCCAGTGCTCCATGCAATCCGTGCCCTCTATAATACCCACCACCTGGTACCCCGACCTCCCACCCCCGCCCCTTCAAAACCCTCAGATTGTTTTTCAGAGTCCATAGTCTCTCGTGGTTCACCTCCCCTTCCAATTTCCCCCAACTCCCTTCTCCTCTCTAACTCCCCATGTCCTCCATGCTATTTGTTATTTTACTGGTAGAGGATTTTCATCTAACCAATTCCATCTTCTCCCCATCCGATAGGCACTGGAGGAAGGCTGCTTCTGTGGGGGCTCTGTGTCCAATATGGGAACAGCCCCTTGAATAAAACATTACCTACCCTTCTGAACTTATTTCTTCCCTCAAGGAGATGAGAATTATTTGGATGAGTACATTCTCATTTAAAACCTCTACCTTTCTCAGAAAACTTATTAAAGATGTGATTAAAGAAATAATCATGAAACTTATTTATTGACTGAGGTTCTTTCACCTGGTCCTGAATGTGAGATTTGAATGCCAAATGACCGAGGCTTCTTTTAGAGTTCACTTGGTGCCCTGTGCTGTCGGGCTCGGAAGCAATGCTCAGTGTTTGATGGCTGGGGCCATTGTCAGATATGGACCTGCACAGCCTTGTCTCCAGAAGGAAGATGGTCTGAAAATGACATGAGAATATCTACAGAAAGCCCTGGATGAGGGAAAAATCAATATAGCCCAACTGTGACCTAGCTCTGGCCCTCCTGGGTTGGGGGCAGCAAGGGAGGACCTCCACTGACTATACTCTTCTTGTCCAAAAACATACAGTTATGACCCCTGTCAATCTCCACCTGCAAAATGAAGGGTTCTGACCTCATTCATGGGTCCTTTCATGCTGACAACCCATGATGACGAATGTGGTTCAGGAACCAGCCAATCACGGGGGTCAGCAGGAACACAAGCTTCTAAGAGTTGAGATAAAGAGTATTTCCTCCCCCCAACCCCCTATAATTAGGGAAATAGAGAGACTTGAACTCCTGAGGGTTTTGGAATGACTGTAGCCCAAATCAGGTCAGGGACTTCCTGTGGACACTGATCCCTGTTTGCCATCTTGCTACCCACTTTCTGGTGGAAGTAACATGCACTGGGGTGGAGAGTGAAGGTGGCAGAAGAGACTTGGTTATATTTTCCTGACAGCAGTGTGATATAAACACCCATCTCATCTGAGCTACACTCATATTTTATATGAAAGAAAAGCTCTTTCTCCTTATACAGTGCAATTACACATAAATACTTCATGTCATCTGCTCTTGAAATTTTAGCAGCGGGACTTAATGCTGCCGGTTACTGTGGCAACAGGCAAAGTTGGTGATTTTGAATATCAGGGTATTATTTCATGCTGGGAAGGTTCATTTCCGTGTATGGGTGTGCACGCACGTGTATTCGTGTGCACTGTGTGTGTGCAGGGTTTTGTTGCGTGGCAGATATAGTTTATTTATATATATACTTCATTGTTAGAAAGTCAGGAGGTGAGACTTTCACGTTGTCCAGGTGAACAGATTGGAAAAGCTGAGCCCAGCATAGGGTATCTTCTATCTCTTGGTCATATCTTGTCCTGAGAAAGATGAATTAGGCTGGCAATGGACACATGACAGATTTAAAAAAAAAATTTGGTAATAGAGACAAAGATATTGGGATAAAAGACACCCACAGTGGGCTCATATTTTTCTTTTCTTTTTTCTGTTTTGGCTCTATGGCTCTTCTGTGAACTCCACCTTCTTGGGCCTCTCATTTCTCCTTCCCTCATTGCTGCTGACACCCCTGTGAGCCAGTTCTTGGGGCTCTAGTATCTTCAGTTTATTTGACACTTCTCCCCCTGCTTCCCAGCTATAAACCTCAGTTTCTAGTTTGCATGTCTATGTTACAACATTCCTTCCATCTTATTCCAGAAATTCTTTGCTTCCTCTTCCTGTTTTTTTTTTTTTTTAATTTTATCATCAGTCACTGTTTCCCTCTTGTGCTCATTCTCTGATTCTCTGTCTCTCACGCACATATCAACTAGGCTTGATTTTTTTTCCTCACTACAGATTGGTGTTTTCTATGTGGTGGAAAAAGTAACCCCTGGCTTCTCCAAGTGAACATTCTTCCATCCTAGAGGTTCTCATTCTGCTTTACTTGGTCTCCCTGACACTGTACTCAGGAAGGGACTATGATGGGTCTGGATTGAATCCCATGTCCACTTCTGGGCCAATCACTGCCCTGGGTAATGAGACATTATGACTGGTGAGGCCTGAGTTGCCCTGTAACTGCAGAAAAGGAATGGGGCTGCCCAGTCCCAACGATAGCTAACATGATCATCACAGCAGAGACCAGGACACTGTAGGACCTTTCATCCCATTCACAGTTCCATGGGGAGGATATTTTGTTGGTCTCATGAGTCTCCCTGTTAGCTCAGGGCTGAGAATTCTTAGGTGGTGGAAAGTTAATTAGTTTGTAGGTAGAGGTGGTTGATTGAACGTATGCATTAATTGGCATGTTAGTGAAGTTTTGAGAGTAAACAAAAAGTAACAAGATTTGGAAAAAAAGATATAAACTCAGAAAAACAAAAGGGAAATGAAACAAAAACATACACATTTTGAAAAGCACACAAAGTGGTAACTGATTTGGCTTTCTTGACTGCTGGCTTAGTAATCATCTTTCTCTGGGCAGAAGCAGCCTGAATTACACTGAAGAGCCACAAACAGGTTCAGCAATTGTTGCTTTTAGGTATTAGTGGTGGAGGTAAAGACAAGGCTTGAATAAGCAGAAAATCTATTTTAGAAGCAGTTAGAATGGGAAATCCTTTACTTCATACTGGTGGTGATTGGCTTTCCCACCCTCGGTGGGAGGTAGATTTTTTTCTCGGATAAGATAAAACAGAAGGTCTCTGGCCTGGGGGATACAGCCACTATAAATACAGGTGTGCTGTAGTGAAAATGGGGTAATTTTGAGTGTTTCTATACTAGCTTTTCCACTCAGCTTCCAGGATGCTGATTGCGGGCCTGTAATGTTATGGGCAGGGTTTTTAAGGGCTATTCTTTAGGGTTTCTTCTTAGTCACTTCTCCAGGGATACTGACATTAAAAGTTCATTAGTGAAATGATTGTATTGTCTTCCTCAAGTAAGCCCCACAGCTGCTAGGTCTCACCACGTGACTGAGCTTCCAATCAGGACGTTCAAGTCCTGACCTTAAATAGAGTTGAGAGCTAGGGATCAGCAGACATCTGAGGAAAGCCTCTAATATGAAAAAGGTCAGATATTTCTACTGGATATTCAGAATATTCATTTTCTGTACTATTTTATAGTAGATTTTTTCCATATTTGTCCTCCAACATTTCCATAGAAATTTTTATTTATGTTCTCCAATTTTTAAATTTTAAGAACACTTTCTTGTTCTCTGAATGTTCTTTTTTATAGGTTCCCTTATTTATTTTTTTATAATTAAAAAAAAATTTCTTTATTTATTTGACAGAGATGGGGAAGCAGGCTCCCTGCTGAGCAGAAAGCCCGATGCGGGGCTCGATCCCAGGACCCTGAGACCATGACCTGAGCCGAAGGCAGAGGCTTAACCCACTGAGCCACCCAGGCACCCCTATAGGTTCCCTTTTTAAAAAATAAAATTTTATTACATTGGAGAGCAAAACCTTCCTGAAAGAAAAAAAAATGTATAATATACAAAGGATCAGGAAACAGGATGTCTTTGAACTTTTTAACACCTGTATTGGAGGCTAGAGGTCAATGATGGATCAGTGTCTTTCAAGATTGAGAGGAATGTGATTCATAACTTAGAATTCTATATCCAGCCAAGCTATCAGGTAAATGTGTAAGGGATGAATAATAATAACATTTAAGTCTTGTGTGCTCTTTCTCACAAAGTTATTGGAAGATATGCTCGACCAAAACTAGGGTTTAAGTCAAAGGAGAGAGGGAAGGGAAAGACATAGGGGGAAATGGGATATAGTCAAGAGAGCTGTGAATGGAGATACTAGGGTGACAATTTGCAACATATGAGAGCTTTAGTCTTCAGCAAGTCAGAGGCTCTGGAATAGATTTCTTCCAGAAGACCTGTGTCAGAAGGATGGCAGGAAGACAAGAGTGGTAAGGTGGGGCAGGGAAGCTGTAAAAGACAGATGTGAAAGAGAACTGTCTTTTTCACGACATTGGGCAGAAAATAAATAATGCTGAAAACTAAAAGCACATGTATCACTCCTTCTTGTTATTTCAGAGACATCCAGAAATGAATCATCAGAAAGAGTTGAGAGTGGTTGCCTCTGGGAGTTGGGAGTTGTTTGGTTAGAAAGCAGAGGGCTGCTATTTTTGTAGTAAGTCTTGTAAAGTTACTTGACTCTTTTTTTAAATTAACATATAATGTATTATTTGCCACAGGAGTTCAGGTCTGTGAATCATCAGGCTTATGCATTTCACAGCACTCACCATAGCACATACCCTCCCCGATGTCCATAACCCAGCCACCCTATCCCTACCCCTCCAACCCCCAGCAACCTTCAGTTCGTTTTGTGATATTAAGAGTTTGTTATGGTTTGTCGCCCTCCCGATCCCATCTTGTTTCATTTTTTCCTTCCTTACCCCCCCACCCCCCACCATGCCTCTCAAATTCCTCATACCAGAGAGATCATATGATAAATGTCTTTCTCTGATTGACTTATTCACTCAGCATAATACCCTTTAGTTCCATCCACATCACTGCAGATAACAAGATTTCATTTCTTTTGATACTCCTGCATAGTATTCCACTGTGTGTGTGTGTATACACACCAAAAGATGAATGGATAAAGAACATACATACATACGTATGTATGTATGTATGTGTATATGTATATGTATGACAGATATGAATGGATAAAGAAGATGTGACATACATACATACATACATGCATACATACATACATACATATGTAGGTTCTTTCCATAGTTTGGCTATTGTGGACTTTGCTGTTATAAACATTCAGGTGCACATGCCCCTTCGGATCACTACATTTGTATCTTTAGGGTAAATACCCAGTAGTGCGATTGCTGGGTCATAACGTAGCTCTATTTTCAACTTTTTGAGGAACCTCCATACTGTTTTCCAGAGTGGCTGCACCAGCTTGCATTCCCATAAACAGTGTAGGAGGGTTCCCCTTTCTCCACATTCTCGCCAGCTTCTGTCATTTCCTGACTGGTTAATTTTAGCTGTTCTGACTGGTATGATGTGGTATCTCACTGTGGTTTTGATTTGTATTTCCCTGATGTCAAGTAATGTTGAGCACTCTTTCACATGTCTGTTGGTCATTTGGATGTGTTTACAGAAATGTCTGTTCATGTCTTCTGCCCATTTCTTGACTGGATTATTTGTTCTTTGGGTTGAGTTTGATAAGTTCTTTGTAGATTTTGTATAGTAGCACTTTATCTGCTATGTCATTTTCAAATATCTTCTCCCATTCAGTCGGTTGTCTTTTGGTTTTCTTGGCTGCAAAAGTTTCTTTGGTTTGCAAAAGTTTTCATCGTGGTGAAGTAACAATAGTTCATTTTTTACTTGCTTCCCTTGTCTTTCGCGATGTTTCTAAAAGAAGGAAGAAGTTGCTGTGACTGAGGTCGAAGAGGTTGCCACCTGTGTTCTCCACAAGGATTTTGATGGATTCCTTTCACATAGAAGTCTTTCATCCATTTTGAGTCTATTTTTGTGTGTGGTATAAGGAAATGGTCCAGTTTCATTCTTCTGCATGTGGTTGTCCAATTTTCCCAATACCATTTGTTGAAGAGGCTGTCTTTTTTCTATTGGACATTCTTTCCTGCTTTGTCGAAGATTAGTTGACCAGTTTGAGGGTCTATTTCTGGGCTCTCTACTCTGTTCCATTGATCTATGTGTTTGTTTTTGTGCCAGTACCATACTGTCTTGATGATGACAGTTTTATAATAGAGCTTGAAGACTGGAATTGTGATGCCACCAACTTTGGCTTTCTTTTTCAACATTCCTCTGGCTATTCCAAGTCTTCTGGTTCCATATAAATTTTAGGATTATCTGTTCCATTTCTTTGAAAAAAATGGATGGTATTTTGATAGGGATTGCATTAAATGTGTGGATTGCTTTAAGTAGCATAGACATTTTCACATTATTTCTTCTTCCAATCCATGAGCATGGAATGTTTTTCCATTTCTTTGTATCTTTTTCAATTTCTTTCATGAGTATTTTATGTTTTCTGAGTACAGATTCTTTGCCTCTTTGGTTAGGTTTATTCCTAGGTATCTTATGGTTTGGATGCAATTGTAAATGGGATCGACTCTTTAATTTCTCTTTTTTCTATCTTGCTGTTGGTGTATAGAAATGCAACTGATTTCTGTGTATTGATTTTATATCCTGACACTTTACTGAATTCCTATATGAGTTCTAGCAGTTCTGGAGTGGAGTCTTTTGGGTTTTCCATGTAAAGTATCATATCATCTGCAAAGAGTGAGAGCTTGACTTCTTCTTTGCCAATTCGGATGCCTTTAATTTCTTTTTGTTGTCTGATTGCTGAGGCTAGGACTTCTAGTACTATATTGAATAGCAGTGGTGAGAGTGGACATCCCTGCTGTGTTCCTGACCTTAGGGGAAAAATTCTCTGTTTTTCCCCATTGAGAATGATATTCATTGTGTGTTTTTCATAGATGGCTTTGATGATATTGAGGTATGTATCCTCTATCCCTACAGTTTGAAGAGTTTGATCAAGAAAGGATGCTGTACTTTGTAAAATGCTTTTTCAGGATCTATTGATCTATTGATCCTGATAGATCTATTGATCTATCATATGGTTCTTATTCTTTCTTTTATTAATGTATTGTACCACATTGATTGATTTGCAGATGTTGAACCAACCTGGAAGACCAGAAATAAATACCACTTGGTCGTGGTGAATAATCCTTTTAAAGTACTGTTGGATCCTACTGGCTAGTATTTTGGTGAGAATTTTTGCATCTGTGTTCATCAAGGATATTGGTCTGTAATTCTCTTTTTGATGGGATCTTTGTCTGGTTTTGGGATCAAGGTAATGCTGGCCTCATAAAATGAGTTTGGAAGTTTTCCTTCCATTTCTATTTTTTGGAACAGTTCCAGGAGAATAGGAATTAGTTCTTTTTTTAAATGTTTGGTAGAATTCCCCTAGGAAGCCATCTGTCCAGGGCTCTTGTTCCTTGGGAGATTTTTGATGACTGCTTCAATCTCCTTACTGGTTTTGAATCTGTTCAGGTTTTCTATTTCTTCCTGGTTCAGTTTTGGTAGTTTATAGGTCTCTAGCAATGCATCCATTTCTTCCAGATTGTCAAATTTGCTGGCATATGTTTGCTCATAATCAGATCTTAAAATTGTTTGTATTTCTTTGGTGTTGGTTGTGATCTTTCCTCCTTCATTCATGATTTTATTTATTTGGGTCATTTCTCTTTTCTTTTGATAATTCTGGCCAGAGGTTTATCTATCTTATTAATTCTTTCAAAGAACAGCTAGTTTTGTTGATTTGTTCTACCGTTTTTTGTTTGTTTTGGTTTCTAGTTCATTGATTTCTGCTCTGATCTTTATTATTTCTCTTCTCCTTCTGGGTTTAGGCTTTCTTTGCTATTCTTTCTCCAGCTCCTTTAGGTGTAGGATTAGGTTGTATTCTTGAGACCTTTCTTGTTTCCTGAGAAAGGCTGGTAGTGCTATTCACTTTCCTCTCAGGACTGCATTTGCTGTGTCCCAAAGATTTTAAACAGTTGTGTTTTCTTTTTCATTTGGTTCCATGGATTTTTAAAAATTCTTCTTTAATTTCCTGGTTGTCCCATTCATTCTTTAATAGGATGCTCTTTAGCCTCCATGTATTTGAGTTCTTTCCAACTTTCCTCTTGTGACTGAGTTCTACTTTCAGAGCATTGTGGTCTGAAAATATGCAGGGAATGATCCCAGTCTTTTGGTACCAGTTGAGACCTGATTTGTGACCCAGAACATGATCTATTCAGGAGAATGTTCCAAGTGTACTAGAGAAGAACATGTATTCTGTTGTCTTGGGATGGAATGTTCTGAATGTATCTGTGATGTCCTTTAGATGACAGTGTGTCATCTAAAGCTTTTATTTCCTTGTTGATCTTTTGTGTATATGATCTGTACATTTCAGTGAGGGGGATGTTAAATTACCATACTATTATTGTATTTTTGTTGATGCATTTCTTTGATTTTGTTTATATAGTTGGCTGCTCCCATGTTAGGGGAATAGATATTTAAAATTGTTAGATCTTCTTGTTGGACAGACCATTTACATATGATATAGTGTCCTTCCTCATCTGCTATTATAATCTTTGGCTTAAAATCTAATTGATCTGATATAAAGATTACCACCCCAGCTTTCTTCTGATGTCCATTAGCATGGTAAATTGTTTACCACCCCCCTCACTTTAAATCTGGGGGTGTCTTTAGGTCTAAAGTGAGTTTCTTATAGACAGCATATCAATGGGTCTTGTTGTTGTTGTTTTTTAATCCATTCTGATTCCCTGTGTCTTTTGATTAGGGCATTTAGCCCATTTACATTCAAAGTAACTTTTGAAAGATAAGAATTTAGTGCCATTGTATTGTCTATAAGGTGACAGTTACTGTATATTGTCTCTGTTCCTTTCTGGTCTGTTACTTTTAGGCTCTCTCTTTGCTTAGAGGACCCTTTAAATATTTCCTGTAGAGCTGGTATGGTGTTTGCAAATTCTAATACTCATGTCCATATTGATTAGGTCCCTAGCCATCAGTACTGCCCCTTATTCTTTTTTTGTGATGAGTTTTTCCACCTTGTTATTTCATCCAGATAAGAATAAATGAAGGAGATAACAAAATACTAAAAGGGTGGCAAAGACCCCAGAAAAACATATGCTAACAAAATTAGAAGAGACCCAAAACCAGGGTGAAAAGAAAGAGGGAAAAATTAAAGATTAAAATATATATATATATAATATATATAATATATTATAATATATATATATATTATATATTTATTTATTTATTTATTTAACTGGTTAATAGAATAGAGCCACCCACTTGATTTTGGGTGTATTCTGGTCTCTTAGAAGAAGATTCCTCCCAAAATTTTGAAGAAAGAAAAACTTATATACACACACAAAAATAAGGATAAACATGAAGGGATGGAATATTACTGTAAAGATGAAAATTTAAAAAAGATTCTAAAAAAAGAAATTGATAAGATAAGTTGGTTGGAAAATGAAAAAAGAAGGAAGAGAGAATGTGGTCAGGCTGGAGACCAGAACAAAGCCATGCACTAGATTTAGAGTATATTTAGTTCTTTTAGAAGAAATTGTATCCCAAAATTTTAAAGAAAAGAATCTATATGTATACAAAAAATAAGGTTAAATACAATGAAGGGATAAAATAGGAGTATAACAGTGAACATTTAAAAAGATTTTTAAAAATAGTTTTAAAAAGTTAAAATAGCAAAGAGGAAAAGTTAAAAAAATAGAATAAGAGAAAAATAAAATTAAAAAAATTTAACATTGAAAGACTAAAGGATCTTGGGAAAAAACCCACAAAATCTATATGTTGCTCTCCCCTAGCTCTGGAGTTACCCAGTTCTTACTGATTGGTAAACTTGGTCTTGGCTGGATGTTCTTGCTGATCTTCTGTGGGAGGGGCCTGTTGCAAAGGCACATGTCTTTGCTCAAGGTGGAATTACACTACCCTTGTTAGGGGCCAGGCTAAGTAATCTGCTTGGGTTTGCTCTTGGTAGCTTTTGTTCCCTGGACACTTTCTGCACAGCTTTGGAGGACAGAATTAGGATGGTGACCTCCAAATCTCTAGCCTATAGGAACTGAGAGCTCAGAGCCTCACTCCACAGTGCACTTCAGAGAAAAGCAGTCAATCCCTCCCCTCTTCTTGGTCTCAGTATGGACTCCGTGCTCACCTGGCTTGTGACCAAGTGTTTCTATCTCTGGTGCATGGCCTGTTTGGAATCTCCAAACCCAGAAGATTTCTACCACATGCTTCTAGGCTGCTCATTCCAGAGAAGAGAGGAGGCGGTCTCTCAGGATCTACCACTTGTGGGATCCCTGCTTAAAGAGCAGTGGTCTGATTGTGCCTCGGATCATGGTTTAAGGTCACCACTAGCTGAGAGTGTCCTCCTTGGCTCTGTCTCTGTAGCCAGCTTCCCTGCTCTGATATCTGGGAGCTCTGCCACACTCAGACATCCCCAGTCTTTCTGTGACTCTATGGGTTCTGAGATCACACTGTCCCCACAAGAGCTCCACCCCCTGCTTAGCCTTGGCAGCAACGTTCCTCAGAGGAGCCAGCTTCTAAAAACTTCTGACTTTGTTCTCTGCTGCTCTCTCACTTGCCAGGATCTGGCCCCTCCCCCTGTGGTCTATCTTCCCATTGCTTCAGATTCACTTCTCCACATGTCTTACCTTCTGGAAAGTGGTCAATTTTCTGTTTCTAGAATTGCTGCTCTTTTCTTTGATCTGTTTAGTTTGAAGGTGTTCAGAACAGTTTGATAACTACATGAACTAGGACCTGATGTATTTCAGTCTTCTACTCCTCTGCCATCTTGCTTCCTCAGAGTTACTGGACTCTTAAACTATGTGCATGTGTACCTTTTTTAAAATTTTAACTTAAAATTTTTAAAATTTCTTTTTAGTGTTCCAGAATTCATTTTTATGCACCACACCCAGTGCTCCATGCAATACGTGCTCTCCATAATACCCACCACCAGGCTCACCCAAACCCCCACCCCTCTCCCCTCCAAAACCCTCAGTTTGTTTCGCAGAGTCCACAGTCTCTCATGGTTAATCTCCTCCTCCAATTTTCCCCAACTCCCTTCTCCTCTCCAGCTCCCCATGTCCTCTGTGTTATTTCCTATGCTCCACAAATAAGCAAAACCATATGATAATTGATTCTCTCTGCTTGACTTATTTCACTCAGCATAATCTCTTCCAGTCCCATCCATATTGATACAAAAGTTGGGTATTCATTCTTTCTGAGGGAGGCATAATACTCCATAGTATATATGGACCACATCTTCTTTATCCATTTGTCTGTAGAAGGACATCTTGGTTCTTTCCAGTTTAGTGACTGTGGCCTTTGCTGCTATGAACTTTGGGGGTACAGATGGCCCTTCTTTTCACTACATCTGTATCTTTGGGGTAAATACCAATAGTGCAATGGCAGTGTCATAGGGTAGCCCTATTTTTAATTTCTAAAGGAGTCTCCACACTGTTTTCCAAAGTGGCTGCACCAACTTGCATTCCCACCAACAGAGTAAGAGGGTTCCTCTTTCTCCACATCCTCTCCAACACATGTTGCTTACAGTCTTGTTAGTTTTGGCCATTCTAACTGGTGTAAGGTGGTATCTCAATGTGGTTTTGATTTGAATCTCCCTGATGGCTAGTGATGAACATTTTTTCATGTGTCTGTTAGCCATTTGTATGTCTTCTTTGGAGAAGTATCTGTTCATGTCTTCTGCCCATTTTTTGACATGATTATCTGTTTTTTGCATGTTGAGTCTGAGGAGTTCTTTATAAATCCTGGATATCAGTCCATTGTCTGTAGTGTCATTTGCGAATATCTTCTCCCATTCTGTGGGTTGCCTTTTTGTTTTGTTTGACTGTTTCCTTTGTTGTGCAGAAGCTTTTGATCTTGAAGTCCCAAAGTTCATTTTTGCTTTTGTTTCCTTTGCTTTTAGAGACATATCTTTTTTTTTAAAGATTTTATTTATTTATTTATTTATTTGACAGAGAGAGATTACAAGTAGGCAGAGAGGCAGGCAGAGAGAGAGAAGAGGAAGCAGGCTCCCTGCCAAGCAGAGATCCCAATGTTGGACTCTACCCCAGGACCCTGAGATCATGACCTGAGCCGAAGGCAGAGGCTTAATCCACTGATCCACCCAGGTGCCCTAGAGACATATCTTGAAAGAAGTTGCTGTGGCTGATGTCAAAGAGATTACTGTCTATGTTCTCCTCTAGGATTCTGATGGATTCCTGCCTCACATTTAGGTCTTTTATACATTTCAAGTATATCTTTGAGAATGGTTGAGTTTCATTCTTCTACACATAGCTGTCCAATTTTCCAAGCACCATTTATTGAAGAGACTGTCTTTTTCCAACTGTATATTTTTTCCTACTTTGTCGATGATTATTTGACCATAGAGTTGAGAGTCCATATCTGAGCTCCTTACTCTGTTCCATTGGTCTATATGTCTGTTTTTGTGCCAGTACCATGCTATCTTCGTGATCACAGTTTTGTAGTAAAGCTTGAAATCAGGCAATGTGATGCCCCCAATTTTGTTTTCAACATTTCTTTACCAATTCTGGGTCTCTTCTGATTCCATACAAATTTTAGGATTGTTTGCTCCAGCTTTTGAAAAAATGCTGGTGGAATTTTGATTGGGATAGCATTGAAAATATAGATTGCTCTAGGCAGTATAGACATGTTAGCAATGTTTATTCTTCTGATCCCTGAGCATGGAATGGTCTTCCATTTTTTTGTGTCTTCTTCAATTTCTTTCATGAATGTTCTGCAGTGCCTCGAGTACAGATCCTTTACCTCTTTGGTTAGGTTTATTCCCAGGTATCTTATGGTTCTTGGTGCTATAAAAAATGGAAACGATTCTCTAATTTCGCTTTCTGTATTTTTATTGTTAGTGTATAAGAAAGCAAGTGATTTCTGTACATTGACTTTGTATCCTGACACATTACTGAATTGCTGAATGAGTTCTAGTAGTTTGGGGTGGAGTCTTTTGGGTTTTCGATATAAAGTATCATGTCATCTGTGAGGAGAGAGAGTTTGACTTCTTCATTGCCAATTTGAATACTTTTTCTCTTTGTTGTCTGATTGCTGTTGCTAGGACTTCTAATACTATGTTCAACAAGAGTGGTGAGAGTGGGCATCCTTGTCATGTTCCTGATCTCAAAAGGAAGGCTGTCAGTTTTTGCCCATTGAGGACTAGTTCGCTATGGGTTTTTCATAGGTAGATTTTATGAAGTTGAGGAATGTTCCCTCTATCCCTATACTTTGAAGTGTTTTAATCAGGAACAGATGGTATATCTTGTCAAATGCTTTTTCTGCATCAATTGAGAGGACCATGTGGTTCTTCCCTGTTCTCTTATTGATTCGTTCTATCACATTCATTGATTTGCAAATGTTGAATCACCCTTGCAACCCAGGAATAAATCCCACCTGGTCATGGTGGATAATCTTTTAAATGTACTGTTGGATCCTATTAGCTAGGATCTTGTTGAGAATCTTGGCATCCATATTCATCAGGGATATTGGTCTGAAATTCTCCATTTGGTTGGGGTTTTTGCCTGGTTTGGGGACCAGGGTAATGCTGGCTTCACAAAAAGGGTCTGGAAATTTTCCTTCTGCTTCAATTTTTTGAAACAGCTTCAGGAGAATAGGTATTATTTCTTCTTTGAAAGTTTGGTAGAATTCCCCAGGGAATCTGTCAGGTCTGGGCTCTTTTTTGGGGGGAGATTTTTGATCACTGCTTCAATCTTGTCACTAGATATTGGTCTATTCAGGTTGTCAGTTTCTTCCTGATTCAGTTTTGGAAGTTTACAGTTTCCAGGAATACATCCATTTCATTTAGTTTGCTTAACTTATTGGCATATAACTGATAATACTTTCTGATGATTGTTTCTATAAACTTGGTGTTAGTCGTGATCTCTCCTTTTTCATTCATAATTTTATTAATTTGGGTCCTCTCTTTTCGATTAGTTTGGCCAAAGGTTTATAGATCTTATTGATTCTCTCAATTAACCAGCTTCTAGTTTCATTGATGTGTTCTGTTGTATCTCTAGTTTCTATCTCATTGATCTCTACTTTAATCTTTATTATTTCCCTTCTTTTGTGTGGGGTTGGCTTAATTTGTTGTTGATTCTCCAGTTCTTTAAGTTGTAAAGACAGTTGGTGTATTCTGAATTTTTCAATTTTTTTGAGGGCGTCTTGCATGGCTATGATTTTCCCCCCTTGGACTGCCTTTGCTGTATCCCATAGGTTTTGGACCGAAGTGTCTTTATTCTCATTGGTTTCCATGAATTGTTTAAGTTCTTCTTTGATTTCCTGGTTGATCCAAACATTCTTTTTTTTTTTTTAAGACTTTATTCATTTATTTGACAGACAGAGATCACGAGTAGGCAGAGAGGCAGGCAGAGAAACAGGAAGAAACAGGCTCAGAACAGAGAGCCTGATGAGGGGCTTGATGCCAGGACCCTGGGATCATGAACTGAGCTGAAGGCAGAGGCTTTAACCCACTGAGCCACCCAGGTGCCCCTGATCCAAGCATTCTTAAGCAAGGTGGTCTTTAGCTTCCAGGAGTTTGAATTCCTTCCAAACTTTTCTTGTGGTTGAGTTCCAGTTTCAAGGCATTGTGGTCTGAGAATATACAGGGAATAATCTCAGTCTTTTGGTATCTGCTGAGTCATGATTTGCGACCCAGTATGTGGTCTATTATGGAAAAAGTTCCATGTGCACTTAAGAAGAATGTATATTCTGTTGTTTTAGGGTGTAATGTTCTGTATATATCAATGAGGTCCATCTGGTCCAACGTGTCATTCAATGCTCTTGTTTCTTTATTGATTTTCTGCTTGGATGATCTGTCTATTACTGAGAATGGCATGTTAAAATCCCCTACTATTAATGTATTCATATCAATATGACTCTTTATCTTGATTAACATTTGTCTTATGTAGTTGGCTTCTCCTGTATTGGGGGCATAAATATTTACAATTGTTAGATCTTCTTAGTGGATAGGCCCTTTAAGAATGATGTTGTGTCCTTCTGTATCTCTTACTACAGTCTTTAGTTTAACATCTAATTTATCTGATATGAGAATTCCTACCCTAGCCTTCTTTTGAGGCCCATTGGCTGGATGTATCCTTAGGTTCAAAATGGGTCTTGTAGACAACATATGGATACTTCCTTTCATTTTATCCAACCTGCAACCCTGTGCCATTTTATGGGAGTCTTTAGGCTCTTCACATTGAGAGTGATTATTGAGAAATATGTTTTTATTGACATCATGTTGCCTTTGAAGTCTTTGTATAGACTGTTCTGTAAATTTCTGTTCTATGACACTTTAGAGTTCTTCCTTCTTTTATAGAGCCGCCTTTAATATTTCTTTTAGTGCTGGCTTGGTGGTCACATACTCTTTTAAACCTTGCCAGTCTTGGAGGATTTTTATCTCACCATCCATTTTGAATGTCAGCCTTGCTGGATAAAGTATTCTTGGCTGTATGTTCTTCTCATTTAGTGCCCTGAATACATCTTGCCAGCCCTTTGTGGATTGCCAGATTTCTGTAGATAGGTCTGACATTATTCTTATGGGCCTTCCTCTGTATGTAAGGAATTGCTTCCTCTAGCTGCTTTCAAGGGCTCCTGTCTACAATTATGATTCATGAGTTTCACAATCAGGTGTCTCGAGGTCTTTCTAGATTCTATGATCTTGGGGGCAGACCTTTCTGCCTCCAGGACATGAACACTGGTTCCATTCCCCAGATTGGGAAAATTTTCATGGAGAATTTGGTCAACTGTATCCTCTAGTCTTCTCTCTTTCTCCTCCCCCTCAAGGATTCCAATAATTCTGATACTGGAACTTTTCATCGCATCACTTATTTCCCTAATTCTGTTTTCATGGCTTTTAAACTGTTTGTTCCAGGCCTCCTCCTGATCCTTTCTCTCTCTCAGTTTGTCCTCTAGATCACTAATTCTATCTTATGCTTCAGTTATCCTAGCTGTTAGAGAATTTAGTTTAGATTGGAACTCATTGATAATATTTTTAACTTCTTCCTAGATGGCTTTCACTTCTGCCCTAATTGATTCTATGTTGTCATTAATAGCATTCTTCAACTTAGCCTTTGCCTGGATAATTGTTAGCCTGAATTCCCTTTCCAGCATACTGTTTATGCCCATATCCAATAGCTTTGATGGAGAGGGCACAGTCTCTAAATTTTTTCTCTGTTGGGCATTCCTCCTCCTAGTCATTTTGATGAGACATGGCTGAGGGGATGTGTAGCTGAATGCATCAACCATGATCCAGGCAAGTTGTACCCTGGAACACTTCTGAGCAATCGGGAGTACTTGTTCCACTGGCCTCTTCTGCTCCTGTAGAGATCCAGAAGTTTTTAATCCCACATCTCAGGCTGATTTCATGGGTATTCAGAGTGTTCTGGTAGATAATCAGCTCACTTTAGGGGACCGGTTGAAAAAGTGTCTTCTACTTCTCTGCCATCTTTCCCCCTCTCTTGCATGTGTACATTTTTGATCAAAGTCAGTTTGGAAATCACACCTGGTCCCCTTTGTAGTTGTCTGCCTGATGTTTGGTTTGCATTGCTTCCCTGTGAGCTGGCATGTACTATGTGTGGAGCTCTCATCGCAGTGAGTGCTGCTGACAGCTACCCCCTGTCCTCTTGCCTACTGCATCTCATTTCTAAAGCCAGTTCCTTCTTTGTTGAATTAAACATAACTTCTCCTGTCTCATTTTGATATTGAACATGGTTTTGAACATTTCCCTTTGTCTGGAGCTGCATGGCTCTTGACAGGAGCTATTAGGAATGCTGACAGTGTACGGGGGAGGAGGGCCATGGAGGGCACACAGCAGGGCAGGGATGTAGGGGAATTGATCCTTGGTTGGGCATTTTGGGTTATGGCTGGATGTCCAGAAATCTGGCCCCAAGTCCCCCAAGTGGAGGTGTGGTGCTTTTTGTCCTGAGTAGCTTGATGCCTTACTGAGCCTCTCTAGTGCCTATGGATAGGCACTAGAGATAGGAGTCAGGACAGTGCCTGACTCATCCATTCATCTGAGGCTCTTGGGTAGTCTTTTAGAACCTAGGCTATAGCTGTTGTATAGATACCACCATCCCTCAAGGCTTGATCCCAATACCATCTCTTCCAGGCAAGCACAAGTCCTCTTGCTCTGTTGAGGAGAGATCCTTCCTTCTTTGTGTTCCCACATTTTTATATCTTGACTTTTCTGAGTATGTGTCCTTTTCAAACTTGTATGGTCTTCAGGAGTCCCTACTATAGCCCCCAAATTCAGTAGCTTAAAACAGCTGTGGCTCTTAATTATGAGTCTAGGGCTCAACCAGGCAGATCTGCAGATCAGGGCTAAGCTGAGTTAATCTCCAGTGGGCTGCTCAGGTGTCTGTGGTCAGTTGTGGGTCAGCTGGGGACTGATTGGCTTTACCTCACATGTCTAGAATATGGCTAGCTTCAGCTGGAGTGACTGGGGTAGCTGTGCCACATGGTCACTTGTCTTCTAGCAGACTAGCTGGGGTTTGTTCACATGGCAGCATTGGGGTCCAAGACACAGAAAACTCACAATGTCCCTTAAGGCCTAGGCTCAGAAATAACATGTCTGTCACATTTCCTTGCCCTATGGTAGTTGCCAATCAGTCCAGCTTCAAGAGGTGGGGAAATAGGCCATCTTTTGATGGAAGTAGCTACAAAGTGACATTGTAAAGGCATGGGGGCAGGGCATGGTGAAGGACTGTGACCATTTTTGCAATCTACTACAGCAGGGTATAGCAAATGAATAATGTTTTTGGTCACTTTTAACAGTGCCTGACATATGTCCTTTATGTGTATTAACTTCATTGTGTTTCAGTGACCTCATCTTTAACATGGGGATAATAGTACTACTTACTTCATAGCTACAGGGATTAAGTGATTTATGAAACATGCCTAGGATTATGTGCCTGGAAAGTGCTGGACCTCTGGGACCCAATATAGCACAATGATTGTCTAATTCTTTTTTGTCTTCCACATGGAACTTGACCAGGGCCTGTCATAGAGCAGGCTCTTCTAAAATATGTAGCTCATTCAATAAATACATGCAGAAGTGCATCTCTGAAAAAGTACCTGAGAATTTGCAGAATGTCAATCCATTCCACATTTTTTGTGATTTAATTAGCAACAACAACAAACAATTTATCATTGGTAGATTCTGGCAGAGACAAATTGTCTCAGAGATGCGAAGAGGAGGGAAGCACTTCTTCATTTGAGGAGGAAGAGATGGGGCCTTTACAGCCCACATTAGCCCAAAGTTTTGTTCACTTTGATGAATGTGCCAACCTCCCCATAAAACCTTTCATATTGACTGCAGTCCAAACTGATGTCTCCTTTCAAAGTTTCACACAGCTTATTACCTCAAATGCCGTCTGACACCAACATTCCAAAACAGAAGCAATATCAGGTTAACCTGTAATGTGACACTTCACATGCCACATTCTCGTCTATTAAGTTATATACAATGTATTTTCATATATGCTTATTCACTTACCCATTTGTAAGTTGAATTTTAATTTATCAATTCACCATGCATTGATCCAAATATTCATGCAATCTGCTCATAAATTCACGCACTCACAAATTCACCATTCCTTCCACCAAACAAAGCTCCATCTATCCCTGCCTCTATTACTTGAGCTATGTCTTGATTTGTCTGCCCATCTATGCTCCAAGTCATAATCCAAGTCATCAATTTATCCACCTTGCATTCATCAACCATTTAATCCAGGTATCTTTCCTTCCAAATGCCTATCCAAACTTTCCTACTTCAATCTCTTCCTCAATTACTCTATGTATTCCTCCATCCAACTACCCATTTATTTAGTAGCAGTCTCTAATCATTATCTCCATCCATCCACACATACATACATACATACATACATTTATCCTTATACTATCTACCCATTCAAACATCTGTATCTGTTCTCTCCTGTATTTCTATGTATTTTTTTTAGTAACCTATCTGTCTTTTCCTCAATCTAATCCTTCCTTCCTCTCTCCATCTACTTATTCATAACTACAGTCAAACTTCCATATATTTACCAGTCTATCTACCCTTCTATTTTCTAGTCTTTTCCTCAATCTAATCCTTCCTTTCTCTCTCCATCTACTTATTCATAACTACAGTCAAACTTCCATATATTTACCAGTCTATCTACCCTTCTATCATCTATTCTTTTTTCTTTTCATTTTCAATCCTCCATTCCCTTTTCACCTATTTATCTATCCATTCACCCATCCACCCATCTTTCTGTTCATATCTCTTTTTATCCCACATTAATCCTTCTCTCCATTCATCTACACTTCATTTATCTATCCTTCCTTCCTCCATGCCTCCTTCCTTCCTTCCATTCATCCATCCCTTCCTCTATACTTATGGTACCCTAATGAGAAAGACTATATGCTGTTTTAATGAAGATTCTTATAAAAACTTCTACTGCAGGCATTAGTGTGGGGATTTGGGAATAGGATAAAGAGAGGAGACAACATATTTGGTTGAACTCTGTGTGTACATGTGTGTGGATGTGAATTTCAGGGGGTGGGTTATGTGTGCTATGACCAGCATCATAAAAAAAAATTAGATATATGGGATACCTGGCTGGATCAGTCAGTAGAGACTGTGACTGTTGATCTTGGGGTTGGAAGTTTATGGCCTTCTTTTGGGTGTAGAGATTACTTAAAAATAATATCTTAAAAAATCTTAGATATGGATATATATTCCCCTATTAACTAGGTAATTATAGCCAAGTATGATAAGCATTTTGGTTACATATTACTCAAATTAAACTTTAATCCCCAAGAACACAAAGAGTATATCTATCTTGCCACAACTGTGTCCCAGTAGTTTTCAGAGTGTCTGGCCTCTACTGGATAGTTAATGAAAGTTTATTGAGTAAAGAAGGTGGGATCTGTGAACATTTTCAGCCCCCATCCTTGGTAAAGTATTAGGAATGATTTAGCAAGATATAGTATGGGATGGAGGAAGATTCCTGGTCAAAAGGAAAGAAAGTGGCCCTAGCTCTCCTCCACAGAGCATACAAATTCTATTGTGAGGGAGTGACTCAGGGCTGCTCTATCACTTTCATTGTTATATTTAACAACTATGTGGTATAAAGACAAATACATATTATACATTTTCTTAAACTTAAAAATTCACTTTTTTTCTTCTGATTTAAAAACATTTTTGTGCACCATTCAACAGTATTGTGGACCCTGGACAATGTGCTCACTGTGCCTAATGGATATATGGGCTCTGGGGTAGCATGGAAATTGCAGTTTGGGCTATAGCAGGAGGCCAGGATTTTCAGAAGCATTTGCCAATAATAACACATCCCTTTATTCCTTCTTCTTTTTAAAACATCTTATTTATTTATTTGAGAGAGAGAGAGAGAGAGAAGAGTGGGAGTAGGGAAGAAACAGAGGGAAAGGGACAAGCAACTCCAAGCAGGTATTGAGCTGGATGTTGGGCTTGATTCCATGACCCTGAGATCATAGACTTTAGCTGAAATCAAGAGTCAGATGCTCAACTGAGCCACCCAGGCACACCCCCACCTCTTTATTTCTTCTACTGAAAAACTCAAGCCATTTTATATGCCTTCCCTTGTCCACAGAAAACATCCTGCTTTTGTGAAGTCTTGGCCAGATAGTCTAAATAATAAACATTAGTCATTGTTGAGGATGATGATGAAAGTAATGATAATGACTTATTTATTATGTATCAGGCACTGTATGAAGTGCATTTTTCAAAACTTTCATATATTGTTGGAATGTGCCAGGGAAACATTGGAACTTCTACATTCTTAAAAGTGTGCCTTTAGTTTCTGAGAAGACTTGGCTCCTCTGTGGCTGCTCACCAAGTACCTGCTTTCAGTCACAGCACCTTCATATCTCTGCAGGGAGCCTTTCCTCACTCATTGAGAGCAGTTAGTGTGGACACATGACCCAAACATGGATAATTACCTTAGTTATTTGTGGACTTTGAATCTTGAGTGAATAATGCTAGAATGCAAAACATCAGTTGGAGGCCTGTTGTTGGAATGAATGAGCTCTGACAACTTTCTAAACTACTACCTGACACCTACACAAGCCCTTCCCTATCTATGCAACACACTGCATGGCTCCCATTCTAATTAAGCCGGGTTCTAGCTCAGCTGATTCTTTCTTTAATTCAAAAGAAAATGACCTTAAAGAAGGACACTGGGTTGCTCAGAGTAAGTTTTTTTTTTTGTTTGTTTGCCATCAAAAAACCTTTTAATTCTCCTAAAGGAAACATAGTTGTAGTGATTGGAATTATTGAAAAGCAAACCCTGGGTCCAAAATGCAGTCACCTAGGCCAGGTTACCAAACTGAGGCTTAATACCTAATGTAACTGCAGTTTCAACCTCCTCTCCCCCTGGAATGCAGTCTTAGCTAGTCAGTTAGGAATTTTCAGTTTGGCATCAATAAGGTAATCTGTTACTTGGGCCTTCTCCACCTCCCAAAGGAAAATGAAGCAATCTACCTAGTAATATTCTTATTCCCAACAGAAGGTGACCACACCAGAAATACTCCTTTATCTGTGTATGACTTCCTTGTCCTGTCTTTATTTTTTTTTATTATTTTTTTAAATTTATTTTTTATTTATTTTTGGCATAACAGTATTCATTTTTTTTTTTCACCACACCCAGTGCTCCATGCAATCCGTGCCCTCTATAATACCCACCACCTGGTACCGCAACCTCCCACCCACCCACCAATTCAAACCCCTCAGATTGTTTTTTAGAGTCCATAGTCTCTCATGGTTCACCTCCTGTCTTTAAAAACCTTTCCCTTTCTGTAGCCCTTTGGTGCTCCCTTCTACTTTCTATGTGGGATGCTGTCTGACTGGTGAATAGATTAATAAAGACACTTGGATCTTTAAAATTTACTTGGTTGAATTTTTGTTATTTAACAGAATAAGAGTGTATTTTTTTCTTTAACAACAAAAGCTGAAACTCTGCAGGGCCCAAGCCCAAGATCCCATTTAGTTAGAGAGGAGTTCACGGCAAGCCTCCTCAGCTAACGCCCCAGAACAGGAAGATAGGTTTGGAGCTTAGTTTATTTCCATACAAATGGGATTTTAAGTCCTTATCAGGGTAACAGAAACAAAAAAGAATGTCATACAGACACATTTAGGGTAGCCTGGTTAATTCCTTTTTCTTTTGGAACAACTACATTATCAAGATTATGCTTCACTGCCTGTTAGACTTGCTTCTGCTGGGAAGCAGATGAATTGATTTTGAACTTCTTCTGTGATACGCTTAGTGCTTTGTCAGTAAAATTACTGTAATATCTTATGCCATCTGTCATATTCCCTTCTCGCAGCAGGAGCCCTCTCCAACCACAAAGTTCTCAAGCTGAATTTCAATCTTCAGAGTGGTTAGTATTCGAGCCCATATTCTGTGGTGCTCTGCTGGCCGGCTGGGGATGGGGCCGCCAAGTGACTGGTGGCCTGGTTTTTGATTTTCATGCAGGAAGAAGCATCCTCACCCTGGATGGTCTGGGATAGAGGTATTAATGAGCTGAGGCAGTTTTGCAAATATCCCTATTCCTGGAGGCCTGAAGACTTTAAGGCAGCTGGGCTAGAAGGAGAGTGAGCTGGGTGGGGTGAGTGAGGCATTCACCTGGGATGCAAAATTTAAAGGGGTATCAAAAACTCAGCAAAGAGACCGTGGGTGCCTTGTGCCTCAGCTTAGGTCATGATCCCAGGGTCCTGGGATTGAGCCACCCATTGAGCCCCCTGCTCAGCAGGGAGTCTGCTTCTCCCTCTCTCACTTCCCCTGCTTGTGTCCTCTCTTTCTATCTCTCTCTCTGTCAAATAAATAAATAAAATATTTTTTAAAAAGCTCAGCAAAGACAGATAATATTTTAATGTGATATTTAAAACATTAAAATTAATGCAAAAATATTCATGGTAAAGAAAATATCAAACATTTCCATGAAGTCAAGATCAGTAACAGCACTGTGCTGTCATCCTGGGGCCTGAGGTAACAGGGGAAATCAGTGGGGCTGTTCCTGCTCTCTGACGCCACCTCCCACATTTCTGGGCCATTTCCGCACATGGTCTGGGCTTCCGGCTCTGCTTTGTGTACTTCAACCATGAACCTGAACCAACACAGCATATCAAAGTTGATCTGAGGCCCGGTGTGGCTGTGGATATCTTACTTTGCCCTCATGTTGAATTGCTAGTTGAACTAGATATAAAATTCTAAGTTCAAATTTTTTTCTCTCACGACTTTGGATGGATGAAAACACTGGAAGTACATTTGAGTCCTGCTGTTAAAACGTCTGTCTTATTCTTGTTCATATTGGAGTGACCTTCCTTTCACTTTGCAGCTTTTAAAGATTACTCTTTGTCCCTGATGCCCCCCAAATCAATATATTTTTGTGTGTAGATTTTTTCCCCCATTTATCCTTTTTGAGTTCTTTCAATGTACCAACCTGAGGTCCTGAGTATTTCTTTTAATTTTGGAATTTCTCATTCATTCTTCTCAAAAATTATCTCCTCCTTTCTCTTAACTTTTGTCTCTCCATGTAGGACACATGGATCTGATCCTTCTGATTTTGTGTGCCACATGTCTCACATTTTATATTGTTTTATCCCTCTCCTTTTCCTAAGAAGGTTTCTCTAAGTCAATGTTTCTCAAATCTGGCTACATATTAGAATCACCTGGGTGCGTTCATAACTCTATACCCTAAACTAATCAAATGAAGCTCTCTGGTGGTGGGTACTTTTAGTTTTCCTCGAGAATTCCATTGTGCAGCCAGTGTTGAGAACCATGTCAGTGCTTCTCAGACTTTAGCATGCATACAGAGCACCTAGGAATCTTGTAAATATGTATATTCAGATTGGGTAGGTCTGGGCTAGGTCTGAGAGTTTGCATTTTAACAAGTTCCCAGATGCTGTTGCTGCTTCTGGTCAGTGGATCATATTTTGAGTAGAAAAATTCTATATGACCTACCAATTCACTAACTCATTTTTTAACAATATCCATTCTACTCTATCTCATCTATGGAACTCTATATTTCTATTATTACAATTTTCATTCTCAGTATTTCTTTTTTAAAAAGATTTTATTTATTTATTTGAGAGAGGGGGGAGAGATTGTATTTATTTATTTGAGAGAGAGAGAGAGAGAGAGAGAGAAGGAGGAGGGGTGAGGGGAAGAGGAAGAGGGAGAGGCAGACTCCCCACTGAGCAGGGAGTCCAATGCTGGATTCCATCCCAGGACTCTGAGATCATGACCTGAGTCAAAGGCAGATGCTTAATCAACTGAGCCACCCAGGTGCCCCCATTCTCAGTATTTCTAATTAAATATTACTTATAATTGCTGGTCAATAGCCTTTCATATAACTCTGACTTTATTATGCTTGTTCTAAATCTTTGTTCTGTAGAGTATAGTTTGTTGGTGTGATGTTCTTCATTTACAGAGTGGGACTCCTCAAATGTCTCATTATTTTTCTACTCAGAGTTCACATTCTCCTGGGGCAATTAACTACTTTGGATACTAAATGTAACCATGGAATATATACATTGGTCTAAAGTCCAAGTCCTAGTTCATGTCTTTTTTGGTGAGTTTAGGATGGGGAGTGATGCGGGAAGAGAGGTACCAGGAGAGGGGGATTGACAGTGGAGGAGCAATACTGTGGGGATGAAATTCTGCTGTTACAGTCCAGGTTCTCTCTGACCCCCATCTCATTCTATTCCCCAGACAAAAGTCTCAGTACTTTTTCCACAAACCCTGCTCTGTTCCTAGAGCTGTCTTCCTTGACTTTAATCACCAAAACCTGAGGAGTGGGGCTGAGAAAGTGGGTAATGCACAGGCCAGCAGGTCTACCTGCATCTGGTTTTATATGCTACTACCCAGCCAGGCTCCAGTGATATCACTTCCTCATCATACAGTGCAAGACAGCAAACATCCCAGCCAGACCAGAGGGATAGGCATTGACTGTCCACTGAGTGCTGGGTAGAAAAAGAGCTTTCTCCCAACTATCCCCTGAAGGTGATTTCTGGCCCTTTGTTAGCTGTTTCCTCTGCAAATCAGGACCCTAACTTCCCCTGCTTTTCCTGGGTGCTTCTTGTAATTTTTCTTTCAGTGTTTCAGATCCACTGACCTCCACCTCATGGGCTTCTGCAGAAAGAATGTGGTTTCAGACAAGGGAGCCTGCAGCCTGTATGAATTCCTCACCTCAGCAGAACATCTCAGCACATGTCTGCATGTAGACTCAACTTGACTTGGGGCATATCACCAGGCAGCCTGAGCAGGAGCAACCACCAGAACCATAGTCCCAACCACAGCCATCAGCCATGGGAACAGTGATGACCATGAGCCAGCCTCTACCTAAATGGAGCTTATAAACTGGTCAGGGAGGCAGTCAGGTAATTATGGGTGGAATGTGATATCACCACAGGAGGTGTTCATTGAACACATAGGAGCATCAGTCCCAGGCTCGTGTATGAGTGGGTGTCACAGTCATTATGAACATCACAGGAGACTTGCCTGGAGAAGATGACACCAAAACTGATACCTGAAAGATGATTTGCAGGGAACAGTCTTCTGGGTAGAAAAAATGGCATAGGCAAAGGCCAGGAAGTCAGAAAGAGCACAGTATGTTTGGAAAACTAGAAGGAGAAGATGAATCTGCAATTAGGAGGTAAGTAAGGCAGGGTCACGCAAATGCAGGGAAGATTTCGTCTTCATTTAAACTTTTGATATTTTATTTAACCTGAATTTTTTTGCATTAGTTTTGATTTTTAAATGTATTACATTAAAGTAGTATTATTCTTATTTACTGATTTTTTTTTTTTTTGCTGCCCCTTTCAGTTAAGCCTCTGAGTCAAGTGCTTCATTTGCTTCACCTTAGTCTGGTAGTTGAGCATGGTTGCAGTAGAGATTTCTGAAGGGGTCAAATGGTGAAAGACGAAGCTGGCACAGAGCAGAGGCCAGATGAGGATGAACTGCATGCCTCACCAAAGAATTTGACTTCATGTTTCAATTCTGTTTGAAGCTATCCAGTGGTGCATGGTTGTCCTTGAGGAGTCCAACTTGGGCTTGCAGAGTTCACATTGATTGCAAGAGGTCAAAGGGAGCAGCCTGGAGATAAATTTTTCCTTGTTCCACTGACTATCTCCAAAGGAGACACTTGTTCCATCCTCTGGCAGATGAGCTGTCTGGGCTTGGAAGTCACCACCCCCAAAGGGGCCTGCGTGTAGCTCTTATTTCTCATTGCCCATTTTCCTGCAATGTGTATAAAGTGGATGCAAGATTTGCTCATTGATTAATGGATCGTTGGGGGCTCCATCTTTCTCACACTGCCTTTCTTGTTGTAGAGGGTCTGTTAAAAGAATATCAATGAGGTTGTTAATGTATCAATCAGGATTTTCTGGTGGAACCAAAGTTTTGAGAATCAATAAAACATTAAAAAAGGTTAAACACTTTATTGGATAAGTCAGAACATATTCTTTAGTTAATGATACAGCTTTGGGGGAAAATGGAATATGAATAGGCAAGGTAATATCACTCTATAATGGGAAAACACTACATAAAAGGATTATATTATCACTCTGATACTTGAATTCAGTGTGTACACTCATTATAATTAAAGTCGGAATAGCAGGATGAGGTCTCCACAGGGAAAGTACAAGATGGTTGTGAGATGAGAATGCTATGGCGCTCTGGTGCATTTGCTGGTTGTGTGACCTCAGGCAAACCATTTGATTTAATTTTTGTAAGCCTCAGTTTCATCATCTTAGAGATGGGGTTAATGTAATATGTTCTGCTCTCTCATGGGACTGTTAGGAAGTTATAATGGAATGGAAGTTAACAAGTACCCTATGCCTATTAGAGCTTTAGTCTGTATTCATGTATTCACACTAATTGAGTAATAATCTCAGGGAATAATCTCTGAGCATGTAGAGGAAGCAGAGAAAGAAGCTGCAGAGCACCATAGCTGCACTGGTGGGGGTCCACTGTCCGGCACCTCTGATTGGTTCCTTAATGGGTAAGAATTGCTGCTTTCACGCATTTTCTCTAGGATTCTTATGTGTTTCCATCTACAGGGTCTTACTCACTGCCTTCTAGAAAGCACTGCTTCTTGGTTTACAAACCCCACCCATCCTTAGGGGCCAGTTAAAGCGTAAGAGTTGGGGGTATGTTCCTGCCCATCTCCTCCACCTCCTAAAAGCCAGGAGGTGTTTGTGGAAGCATGACAGACCTTTCAAAAGTACATGGTTCTAAAGACATTAATTGGAAAATATAAGTTCTTATCTAAGACACTGTTCAGGAGGAGAAATTTCAAGATATTTTAGAAAACAAAACAAAACAAAACAAATCCATTAGCAAGTTGGAAAAAACTCAACATCAGTAAGACTTCAGTTCTGTCCTGCCCCTTTTAACATTGTCATCCCACTGTGTCTGTGAAGGGTGAAGCTTAGTGCTCTCCTACCTCTTCTAGAGGCCCTCCCCGACCGTTCCAGTCCACAATGACCTCCGCACTCTTTAGGCACTAAATTTTACAATTTAGTCCTGAAGGTGACACGATTCTGAATGAATCCCTGTGTCAAGCCTGAGTCTTAGTTTTCTAAAGGAGACTGGGAGTTCTCTGAGGCAGGAATGAATCTTTTTTTCCATCCCCCACAGTGAGGCAGGACAGCGCCTCTCTAAGCACATGTTAGTCAATGGCCTGAAAAGACTCTAGTCTTCCCAATGACTTTCTATGGAAAAAATTTCTGGAAGTATTGCTGTTAGAAATCACAGCAGAAAGGTTGTGCTACATTGTGATTCTTCAGCATGTCAGAAAGCTGACTTTAGGGTGGGAAAACACAAAGGGACAAGGACGGGCACTTGAGCTTCACGCTTAACAAGACAAAGATGATATAAGCTTTAGGAACAACATGGTCTGAGGTTGCAGAACAGGACAGTTGCAGAGGAAGCTCCCTAAAACCCTGGGATAATACAGCAGTGTGGGAGGAAGCATGAGGGAAATGCCTCATTTCTGGAAGGAAGAGAGGCTTAGAGGTGGGCAACCTGCCCGGGCTGGGAAGAGTCCCAAGGCATTGCTCAGCCTTATGTCTGCTTTTGATTGAAGGCCCAATAGGACTCCAGGTTTGGTTGGCTTGCTTAAAGGCAGAGCACTCCACCACTACAGTGGGGTGCATTCCTTCATTCAGAAACACAATTGATGTACCAGTGAGCAAAACAGACAAGAGTCCTCCTGCCACAGAGCTCCAATTCTCATGGGGAGACAATAAACCAACAAACATGAAGTGAGACCATCTCAGAGTGCTACAAAGGAAACCAACCAGGCTGGTGTTACTGTGATTGGAAGGTCAGAGGTCTTTCTGAGGAGGCCCCATGGAAGCCAAGGCAGAGTGATGTGAGGGGTTGAGCCTGCAGCTATCTGGGAAAGAAGAGTCTTTTTATGCATTGAAGAGGAAGGGATGAGGCCCCAGGCAAGGATGAGCTGGGTTTTTTTCCAGTGTTGCAAGGAACAGGAATGAGGTCAGTGTAGCTGGGAGGGACAGGGAGGGAGCGAGAGAGAGACAGACAGAGACAGAGACAGACAGAGACAGAGAGAAATCAGGGAAAGATCGGGGAGAGAGAAAGAGAGAGAGAGAGAGAGAGAGAGAGAGAGAGAAGGATTGGCCCAGGCACCCATTCCAGGATTATTCTGGTTACTGAGTGGAGAAGGGTAAAACAGGTAAGTGATAATAGGGACCTGGGCCAGGGTGACTCTCCTTCTTCACCCACCTGAACCCACCCCATTTGCAGCTCCCTTTTCCTATGAGCTTTGCCAGGCACTGCAAAGAGGCTCGGGGATCTGACCACAGCCCTCGCTGCTTCGAGGGCTGTGGTCAGATCCCCAAGCCTCTGATCTCCAGCCCGCTTATCTGCAAAAAAGAATTGGCAACAGCATCTTCTTTATAAGGTGCCAGTGAAGGACATTAGAGCACATCTGCACCAGGGATGGGAATAAGAAGAACCAGAGGCAAGGTGACAGCTTTCGATTCTCTATTCCACATTTCTCCCATATCATGGTGTTTCTGAGATCAGGATGTGCCTTAGAATTGTGTACATTTAATGTATGTTTGGGAAGCTCATCTAAAAATTAATGTCATCCTAGAATTGGTGAAATATAGTGTTATGAACCCACTCTGCTCATGCTAATCTCTACGTTTGCTCTCCCCTCTACCTTTTGCAAGCTTGCCATCCATCAGGGCCCTCCCTTTCCTAGCAGGCCTCCTTGATTCCCATCCCATGGAGGCCACCTTTGGGCTCTCCCGGCTTTGAGAGAGCTCACTCTCTGGGCTCCCCAGTGTGAGGTTACTGGTCTTCCAGGGTCGGACCTCAGACCTTTTTGCCATTTCTCACCAATACTGAGCCCCCAATAGGTGATTGAGAATGAAGAAGCCTCTGGCGAAGAGTCCTTACTCAGGTATATGTCCCGGGAGCTGTTCCTGTCAGGAGCTGTGCTCCAGTCTATAGCCTTCCTGATGCTTTGCCAGTCTTTCCAGGGTTAATATTAACCCTGCCTCCAACATCAGGGGAAGAGTGGGTCCCCTTCCTTCCTAGAATCGAGACAGACTCATGAAGAAGCACCACCCCGTGACGGCCATTTCCATCTGACTTATGGGTTTGCTTTCATATTGTTCTTCTAGTGTCTTTTCATGAGAGTCTAATAGGCATCATATCAACAAATTTCCTTTAAAAACCCTAGGGAAGGGGCACCTGGGTGGCTCAGTGGGTTAAAGCCTCTGCCTTAGGCTCAGGCCATGATCTCAGGGGTCTTGGGATCGAGCCCTACATCGGGCTCTTTGCTCAGCAATGAGCCTGCTTCCCTTTCTCTCTCTGCCTGCCTCTCTGCCTCCTTGTGATCTCTCTCTCTCTCTCAAATAAATAAATAAATAAAAATCTCTAAAACAAAAACAAAAACAAAAACAAAAAACCCTAGGGAAAACGTTATGTGCTGTTGGCCATCTCCCAACTTCTCTCTGTCCACAGAGATGGTAATTTTAAGTGCTTTCTATTGGTTCTCATTGAAGTTGATGTGACACTGAGTTCTCAGTGATCAAGAAAGGCTTCCTGCAAAAGGTTGAGGAACAAAATTCTGAGTGGGAGATTCTGAAGGGACTGTTCAGGGAGTATGGAAAAACGAATCACAGTTTCTATTTCTATGGGAGGGAGGTTTCAAATGGACAGATAAGGTTGGCCTCACCTCTGCTTTCCTTTCCTGCCATGAATGTGGATGTGATGTTTGAGCTGTGGCAGCCACCTTGTGACAATGAGGAATTACTGTATGTGGAAGGTTATACCAAATCCTCATGGCAACCCTATGAGGTGGACTCTGTTATCTGCTCCATTTTACAAATAAGGAACCCAGGCCTCTGAGAGTGGAAAAGCACACAGGTTTTGAAGTAAAGATGGCATCTGAGCCCAGGTTTGGACCCCAGAGTCAGTGCTATTAACTATGAACTCTACATTTGTCATCAAAGCTGGGGACAGCAGAAGGCAGAGGGGGCTCCATCTTCATGGCAGCCACTCCCTGTCTGTGCTGGTGTGCTGCTCAATTTCTTTCTTCCTTTCTTTATCTGAGAACAGGTGAGGTGAAAGTGGAAAACGGGAGCAGAGCATGTTGGGAGAATCCCTGTGAGGTTGATATTTAATCATTTGTCTGTTTAACTCCAGCAAGTGAGGGTGCAAATGCAGCCCAAGGTGTGTTCTTTTCATAATAAATCAGAGGTGAGTGCTCGCAATTCCTTAATTATGTGTATTTTTCTCAGGAAAAGTTTAAGGATCCCAGCAGGTGTCTGCTCTCTGGGCCTCATTATTGTTGACAAAGCCAGGATTTATGTGTTCAGAGCAGCATGTGGCAAAACGTGTGCAAGGACTAGGAGGCTGCTCATGTTTTCCCCTGCTATTAAAATGTCACCTCGGGGTAAATAATACGTGTTAACACACCAGACAAACCTCCCAGGCTTGTTTCTCTTACCTAGTCTGGAAATAATTTAACAGCTTAAACCAACTTCATGACTACATATAGTGAGTTAATTAGCCTTTCTAAAAAAAAGTGACATTTTCACATCACTCTTATTCAATCTCATTTAATTCAACTGTGAACCCATTATTAAACTGTGAACAAATTATTAAAATGAGATATGTTTTCCCAAATCATTGTATTACACAACTCTCATTGCATTGGGAGTCATTGATTTGGCTGCAACAGGGGAAGGAAACTTTTCTCTCTCATGGCCTTGTCATGAGAGACCCTTTGGTACTCATGAGTACTTGATGCATCCTGTCCTTCCTCTTTCAGTTGTCATGGCTACTGGGATTAGGCTCAGTGACCAACACTAAAATCTGCTTCAACAGAATACCTATTCCCATCTCTGCTCACCTGCTTCTCTGCTATAGAGGCTGGAGAGATACGTAGTCACTTTTCCAGACTCTTTTGTATCTGGATCAAGTGATCTGATTCTGTCTAATGAAATATAATTGAAAATGCTGGGGATATTTGGAGGGAAATGTCAAGAAAATATTTTTCTTTCCTGAAAGGAGTGAGACAATAAGGTTGACATTGTCCCTTCTCCTTCTTTGCTGTAATGTATGAATATAACTTTTGAGCTACAGCAGCCATCCTGTCATTGGGAGGCAAAACACATGTAGGAGAGAGTTACCATATGAAAGATGATAAAATGAAATGAACTTGGGGCGGGGAGGAGTCAAGATGGAGGAGAAGTAGCAGGCTGAGACGACATCAAGTAGCAGGAGATCAGCTAGATATTTATCAAAACATTCTGGACACCTAAAAATCCAACAGGAGATCAAAGAGAAGAAGAGCAACAATTCTAGAAACAGAAAATCGACCACTTTCTGAAAGGTAGGACCGGCGGAGAAGTGAATCCAAAGCGATGGAAGATAGACCGTGTGGGGAGGGGCCAGCTCCCGGCAAGCAGCAGAGCAACGGAGTACAAAATCAGGACTTTTAAAAGTCTGCTCCACTGAGGGACATCTTTGCAGGGGCTAAACCGGGGTGAAGCCCACGTGGGGACAGCGTGGCCTCAGGTCCCGCGGGGTCACAGAAGGATCGGGGGTGTCTGAGTGTCACAGAGCTCACAGGTATTAGAGCAAGGAAGCCAGCTACAGAGACAGAGTTGAGGAGTGAGCTCTCAACTCGGGGTTACCTTGAACCATAATCCATGCCGGTGCTCTGTGAGTGGGGTCCCCACAAGATCCGGGGAGACCCCCTGGAAGAGTGCAGGGATCTGTGGGGTTTGGAGACTCCAGGTGGAGCTGTGTGCCAGAGACAGAGATGCTTGGCCACAGACTGGGTGAGCTTGGAGTGCAGCCGGAGGCCAGGGAGATAGGAGTGATTGAGCACTTTTCTCTGAGGGCACACTGAGGAGTGGGGCCCAGAGTTCTCCGCTCCTCCAGGTTGGAAATTGGGAGGCTGCCACTTTCATTCTCATCCTCCGGAACTCTACGGAAAACATTCAGGGAACAAAAGCTCCCGAAAGTGAACCGGAGCTGATTACTTAGCCTGGCCCCTGGTAAGGGTGGTGCAATTCCGCATGGGGCAGACACTTGAGAATCACTACAACAGGCCCCTCCCCCAGAAGATCTATAAGAAATCCAGCCAAGCCCACGTTCACTTACCAAGGATAACAGCAGAATTCCAGAGGAGGAGAAAGCAAAGCAGGAATTCATAGCTTTCTTGCCATGAATCTTTAGTTTTGCAAAGTTAATTAATTAAAAAAATTTTTTTCCTCTGCTAATTTTTTTTAACTTTTACCCTTTCCTCTTTTAACGTTTTTTAACTAGTTTATCTTATCTTCATACCTTTCATTAAAAAATATTTTTTGAACCTTCATTATTATAGTCGTATTTTATCCTTCATTGTATCTGACTTTATTTTTTTATACACATAGGGTTTTTTCTTCTAAAAAATTTGGGGTACAACTTCTAATAGTTCAAAATACACTCTAAATCTAGCACTGGGCTTGATCTAGTCTCCAGCCCAAGCAAATTCTCTTCACTTTCTCTTTCTTTATTCTCCCAACCAACTTACGTTATCAACTTCTTTGTTAGAAATTTAAAAAATTTTTTTTCATCTTTATAGTCATATTCCATCCCTTCATTTTGTTTACCCTTATATGTTTTTCATTCTTTAAAAATTTGGAAGGTAGTTTCTTCTAAGAGACCAAAATACTCCCAAAATTAAGTGGGTGAACCTGTTCTAGTCACCAGTCTAATATATATATATATATATTAGACTGGTGATATATATATATATATATTTAAAATATATGTATATAAAGATATTAAAAAAGATATATAAAAGATATATAAAAAAGATATATAAAAGAAGATATATAATAAAATATATATAAAGATATATATAAAAAGATATATAAAAAAGAAGATATTTATATTATAAAAAGATATATATCTTTTATATATATTATATATATTTATATATATCTTTATATATAAAGATATATATATCTTCTTTTTTATATTATATATCTTCTTATTTATATTTTTTCTTTGTTGTCTTTAAAAATTTTTTTTTCTGAACTTCTTTTTACCCTGTTCTGCCCACCCCCCTCACAATTTGGGGTCTCTTATGATTTGGTTAAAGCACATTTTCCTGGGGTCTTTGCCACCCTTTTACTATTTCATTTGCTTCTTCACATATTCTTATCTGGACAAAATGACAAGGTGGAAAAACTCACCACAAAAAAAAACCCAAGAGGCAGTACTGAAGGCTAGGGACTTAATCAATACAGACATTGGTAATATGTCAGATCTAGAGTTCAGAATGATGATTCTCAAGGTTCTAGACAGGTTTTGAAAAGGTTGGAAGACATTAGAGAAACCCTGTCCAGAGAAGTAAAAGCCCTTTCTGGAGAAATAAAAGAACTAAAATCTAACCAAGTTGAAATAAAAAAAGCTATTAATGAGGTGCAATAAAAAAAATGGAGGCTCTTATACACTATGGAGTATTATGCCTCCATCAGAGAGGACAAATACCCAACTTTTGTAGCAACATGGACGGGATTGGAAGAGATTATGCTGAGTGAAATAAGTCAAGCAGAGAAAGTCAATTATCATATGGTTTCACTTATTTATGGAGCATACAAAATAACATGGAGGACATGGGGAGATGGAGAGGAGAAGGGAGCTGAATGAAATTGGAAGGGGAGGTGAACCATGAGAGACTATGGATTCTGAAAAGCAATCTGAGGGTTTTGAAGGGGTGGGGGGTGGGAAGTTGGGGGAACCAGGTGGTGGGTATTGGGGAGGGCACGTATTGCATGGAGCACTGGGTGTGGTGCATAAACAATGAATACTGTTACGCTGAAAAGAAATTTTTAAAAAATGGAGGCTTTTACTTCTAGGATAAATGAGGCAGAAGAAAGAATTAGTGATATAGTAGACAAAATGACAGAGAATAAAGAAGCTGAGCAAAAGAGAGACAAACAACTGCTGGACCATGAGGGGAGAATTCGAGAGATAAGTGATACCATAAGATGAAACAACATTAGAACAATTGGGATTCCAGAAGAAGAAAGAGAGAGGGGAGCAGAAGGTATATTGGAGAGAATTATTGTGAGAATTTCCCCACTATGGTAAAGGAAACAAGCATCAAAATCCAGGAGGTGCAAAGAACACCCCCCTCAAAATCAATAAGAATAGGTCCACACCCCATCATCTAATAGTAAAATTTACAAGTCTTAGTATCAAAGAGAAAATCCTGAAAGCAGCCCGGGACAAGAAGTCTTGTAACATACAATGGTAAAAATATTAGATTGGCAGCAGACTTATCCACAGAGACCTGGAAGACCAGAAAGAGCTGGCATGATATATTCAGAGCACTAAACGAGAAAAACATGCAGCCAAGAATACTATATCCAGCTAGGTTATCACTGACAATAGAAGGAGAGATAAAAAGCTTCCAGGACAAACAAATACTGAAAGAATTTGCAAACACCAAACCAGCTCTACAGGAAATATTGAAAGGGGTCCTCTAAGCAAAGAGATAGCCTAAAAGTAGTAGATCAGAAAGGAACAGAGACAATATACAGTAACAGTCACCTTATAGGCAATACAATGGCACTAAATTCATATCTTTCAATAGTTACCCTGAATGTAAATGGGCTAAATGACCCAATCAAAAGACACAGGGAATCAGAATGGATTAAAAAAAAAAAAACCATCAATATGCTGCCTACAAGAAACTCATTTTAGACCCGAAGACACCTCAAGATTTAAAGTGAGGGGATGGAAAACAATTTACCATGCTAATGTACATCAGAAGAAAGCTGGGGTGGCAATCCTTATATCAGGTCAATTAGATTTTAAGCCAAAGATTATAATAAGAGATGAGGAAAAACACTATATCATATTCAAAGGATCTGTCCAACAAGAAGATCTAACAATTTTAAATACCTATGCCCCTAACATGGAAGCAGCCAACTATATAAACCAATTAATAACAAAATCAAAGAAACACATCAACAATAATACAATATTAGTAGGGGACTTTAACACTCCCCTCACTGAAATGGAGAGATAATTCAAGCAAAAGATCAACAAGGAAATAAAGGCCTTAAATGACACACTGGACCAGATGCACATCACAGATACTTTCAGAACATTCCATCACAAAGCAACAGAATACACATTCTTCTCTAGAACACATGGAACATTCTCCAAAATAGATCACATCCTGGGTCATAAATCAGGTCTCAACCGGTATCAAAAGATTGGGATCATTCCCTGCATATTTTCAGACCACAAAGCTCTGAAGCTAGAACTCAGTCACAAGAGGAAATTTGGAAAGAACCCAAATACATGGAAAGAACTCAGTCACGAGAGGAAATTTGGAAAGAACCCAAATACTAAACAGCATCCTTCTAAAGAATGAAAACGTCAACCAGGAAATAAAAGAAGAATTGAAAAAATTCATGGAAACAAATGATAATGAAAACACAACAGTTTGAAATCTGTGAGACACAGCTAAAGCAGTCCTGAGAGGAAAATATATAGCAAATATATTCTCAAGAAACAAGAAAGGTCTCAAATATACAACCTAACCCTACACCTAAAGGAGCTGGAGAAAGAACAACAATGAAAGCCTAAGCCCAGCAGGAGAAGAGAACTCATAAAGATCAGAGCAGAAATCAATGAAATAGAAACCAAAAAACCAATAGAACAAATCAATGAAACTAGGAGCTGTTTCTTCAAAAGAATTAATAAGATTGATAAACCCCTAGTCAGACTTATCAAAAAGAAAATAGAAAGGACCCAAGTAAATAAAATCATGAATGAAAGAAGAGAGATCACAACCAACACCAAAGAAATACTAACAATTATAAGAACATACTATGAGCAACTCTATGCCAACAGATTTGACAATCTGGAAGAAATGGATGCACTCCTAGAGACGTATAACTGCCAAAACTGAACCATGAAGAAATAGAAAACCTGAACAGACCCATAACCAGTAAGGATATTGAAGCAGTCATTGAAAATCTCCAAACAAACGAAAGCCCAGGGCCAGATGGCTTCCCAGGAGAATTCAACCAAACATTAAAAAAAAATTAATTCCTATTCTCCTGAAACTGTTCCTAAAAACAGAAATGGAAGGAAAACTTCCAAACTCATTTTATGAGGCCAGCATCACCTTGATCCCCAAACCAGACAAAGATCCAATCAAAAAAGAGAATTAAGAATTACAGACCAATATCCTTGATGAACAACGATGTGAAAATTCTCACCAAAATACTAGCCAATAGGATCCAACAGTCCATAAAAGGATTATTTACCACGACCAAGTGGGATTTATTCCAGGGCTGCAAGGTTGGTTCAACATCCGCAAATCAATGTGATACAATACATTAACAAAAGGAAGAACAAGAACCATATGATACTCTCAATAGATGCTGAAAAAGCATTTGACAAAGTACAGCATCCCTTCCTGATCAAAACTCTTCAAAGTGTAGGGTTAGAGGGCACATACCTCTATATTATCAAAGCCATCTATGAAAAACCCACCGCAAATATCATTCTAAATGGAGAAAAACTGAGAGCTTTTCCTCTAAGGTCAGGAACATGGCAGGGATGTCCATTATCACCACTGCTATTCAACATAGTACTAGAAGTTCTAGCCTCAGCAATTAGAAAACAAAAAGAAATTAAAGGCATCCATATCAGCAAAGAAGAAGTCAAACTCTCACTCTTTGCAGATGATACGATACTACATGTGGAAAACCCAAAAGACTCCACTCCAAAACTGCTAGAACTTGTACAGGAATTCAGTAAAGTGTCAGGATATAAAATCAATGCACAGAAATCAGTTGCACTTCTCTACACCAACAACAAGACAGAAGAAAGAGAAATTAAGGAGTCTATCCCATTTACAATTGCACCCAAAACCATAATATACCTAGGAATAAACCTAACCAAAGAGGCTAAGAATCTATACTCAGAAAACTACAACATACGCATGAAAGAAATTGAGGAAGACACAAAGAAATGGAAAAATGTTCCATGCTCCTGGATTGGAAGAATAAGTATTATGAAAATGTCTATGATACTTAAAGCAATCTACACATTTAATGCAATCCCTGTCAAAATACCATCCATTTTTTTTTCAAAGAAATGGAACAAATAATCCTAAAATTTATATGGAACCAGAAAAGACCTCGAATAGCCAAAGGAATATTGAAAAAGAAAGCCAACGTTGGTGGCATCCCAATTCCGGACTTCAAGCTCTATTACAAAGTTGTCATCATCAGGACAATATGTTACTGGCACAAAAACAGACACATAGATCAATGGAACAGAATAGAGAGCCCAGAAATAGACCCTCAGCTCTATGGTCAACTAATCTTCGACAAAGCAGGAAAGAATGTCCAATGGAAAAAAGACAGCCTCTTCAACAAATGGTGCTGGGAAAATTGGATAGCCAAATACAGAAAAATGATATTGGACCATTTCCTTACACCACACACGAAAATAGACTCAAAATGGACATCAAAATGAAGGATCTCAATGTGAGAAAGGAATCCATCAAAATGCTTGAGGAGAACACAGGCAGCAACCTCTTTGACCTCAGCCCCAGCAACTTCTTCCTAGGAACAATGCCAAAGGCAAGAGAAGCAAGGGTAAAAATGAACTATTGGGATTTCATCAAGATCAAAAGCTTTTGCACAGCAAAGGAAACAGTGAATAAAACCAAAAGAAAACTGAAAGAATGGGAGAAGATATTCACAAATGACATATAGGATAAAGGGCTAGTATCCAAAATCTATAAAGAGCTTAGCAAACTCAACACCCAAAGAACAAATAATCCAATCAATAAAAGGGCAGAGGACACGAACAGATGTTTCTGCAAAGAAGACATCCAGATGGCCAACAGACACATGAAAAAGTGCTCCACATCACTCGGCATCAGGGAAATACAAACCAAAACCACAATGAGATATCACCTCACACCAGTCAGAATGGCTAAAATCAACAAGTCAGGAAATGACAGATGCTGGCGAGGATGCGGAGAAAGGGGAACCCTCCTACACTGTTGGTGGAAATGCAAGCTGGTGCAGCCACTCTGGAAAACAGCATGGAGGTTCCTCAAAAAGTTGAAAATAGAGCTACCTTATGACCCAGCAATTGCACTACTCGGTATTTACCCTAAGGATACAAAGGTAGTGATCCAAAGTGGCATGTGCACCTGAATGTTTATAGCAGCAATGTCCACAATAGTCAAACTCTGGAAAGAACCTAGATGTCCATCAACAGATGAACGGATAAAGAAGAGGTGGTATATATACACAATGGAATACTATGTAGCCATGAAAAGAAATGAAATCTTGCCATTTGTGATGACGTGGATGGAATTAGAGGGTATTATGCTTAGCGAAATAAGTCAATCAGAGAAAGACAACTATCATATGATCTCCCTGATATGAGGAAGTGGAGATGCAATAGGGTGGGGGTTAGGTGGTTAGGAAAAGAATAAATGAAACAAGATGGGATTGGGAGGAAGACAAACCAAAAGACTCTTAATGTCACAAAACAAACTGAAGGTGGCTGGGGTGGGGGTGTAGGGAGAGGATGGTGGGGGTTATGGACATTGGGGAGGGTATGTGCTATGGTGAGTGCTGTGAAGTGTGTAAACCTGGCAATTCACAGACCTGTACCCCTGAGGCTAATAATACATTATATGTTTATAAAAAAATAAAAAAATTAATTAAAAAAATGAAATGAGCTTGGGTATCTGATGTCATCGTGAAACACCTGAACTAGTATCAGCAATTTTCTATCTTTAGATTTCTTTCTTTTTTTAAAAAAGATTTTTATTTATTTATTTGACAGAGATCACAAGTAGGCAGAGAGCCTGGCAGAGAGAAGGGGAAGCAGGCTCCCCGCCGAATAGAGAGCCTGATGCTGGGCTTGATCCCAGGATGCTGAGATCATGACCTGAGCCAAAGGCAGAGGTTTAACCCACTGGGCCACCCAGGTGCCCCTATCTTTAGATCTCTTATTAAGAAGAACAACCTTTTATCTTTCAGCTGTTATATTTGGGTTTTTTGGCCTAACACATTTCTAAATGGGAAGACATCAAGTGGTGAACCAGTCTTCATCTATAAGTTCTAGACAATTATGGAGAGGACTTAACTCTCTATCCTCCTTCTCTTCCTCCCCCTTCCCTCCCTTCCTCACTTCCTTCCTTCTTTCTATCCTTTTATTCATTCACCCATCTACCCAACAAATATTTATTTAGCATCTACAATGTACTTTCTTGATGTTGGGGAAACAAGCGCCTTGTCTTCTGGTGCATAAGCACTTTCAGAAGGGAGAGAAAGTGATAATATAAATGACTAACAAGATAATTTCACAGTAGCAAGTGCTAAGTAGAAAACAAAACAGGGTGATGTGATCAAGTGTGAAGGGGTAGGAGTGACAGGCCCACTTTAGATGGAGCAGGAAGACCTTTCTGAGGAAGTGACATTTTTGCTGCACACTGAATGGCCAGAAGTTCTGGTAACACATAAATTTCAGGAAAATATTTCAGGTAGAGGGAAGAGCAACTGCAAAGATCTCCAGGACAGAAAAGGCTTGGTTGGCCAAGGAGTTGGAAGGAGGACAGTATGGCCAGAGATTTATAAGGAAGGAGATGAGGAGGAGATGAGCTTGGAGAGTGGCAGAAACCAGGTCATGTGGGGCCCTGGAGGACTTATTAAGTCATTTATGAGGTAGCCCCCAGAAGACATGGACACTTGAGGTCTTCTAGTTGAGTGGTAGAAGTGGGGAAGCTGGTGTTGTTCTCTATTGAGCTATTGCATATTGTATCTGTCCCCTCAGAGCCCTTAAACCCCCAGTAATGCTCTCTTGGGCACCTGATCATCTTGGTCCCCAGGTCCCTACCTGGAGAGGATGCTATAGAGCAGCCCACTGAGATTAGTCAGGATTCTTAATTTGTAAGGCATAGAACCCAACTTGAATTAGCTTAAATGAAAAGGGGAATTTTTTTGGATGTCCCTACATGGTGCCCAACCGTGAAGGAGCTGGAGTACTTATTTACGAACTTCCCATCCATCTATGGTTGAGATCTGCCTTGGAGGAAGTGTTCAACTTGCCTTGTTTGACCAGAAAAATCCACGGGCAGAGAAAATTTGTAAGAAGTAGCTTGGGATTCTAGAGGTGGATGCTTAGGAGATGCCATGCTATAATAATGCTCTTCTTTGGTGTCTTTCCTCCCTCTTTGTGGTATGCCAGCTATGGAAGCAGCTGACAGGATAGCAATCCTGCTTGGCCCTGTGTTTATACAATAGTATTGTATCCTTTTGTTGAGTTGCTAACTACTTTAAGATAGGGGTTGGCACATTTTTTTCTATAAAGAGTCAGTAAATATTTTAGGCTTTGTGGACCCTATGGTCTGTGTTGTAATTACTCAACTCTGCCATTGCTGCATGATGCAGCCACTGACAATACATAAAGAATGTGTGTGTCTGTGTTTCCTAAAATTATATTTGTGAAACAGACAGAGGGTTGGATTTGGTGCACGAGCCATAATTGGCAAACTTTGTTTTGGAACATCCTCTGGATTCATTATGGGAGAAGTGAGTAGGGGATTCTTATAAAAGAGGATTCCTTCCTTAGCTGAGATAAAGAGGCTTCTCTGTCAAGGAATGTCAGATGTGTTTTGTGGGTCTGCAAGGTGGGGATGTGAAGGGAACCTCCTTTGGTGGTGGTGATGGAGTTATTCAAAGGTGAACTCTAAAGAATTAACCATCATAAGTGACATTATAGACCAGTCCCTATAGAGATGAGTTTGACTCATGCCCTGCTCCCTTCTTAAATTATTTTCCAAATTCCCTGAGGAACTGATAAGCTCTGGCCATAATTTCTCCCCTGGATCTTGCTATAATGCTACGTGGTGTCATGCAGTGTGACTCTTCTTGAATTGAAAGGACTGGCCATCCCTAGTTTCCTGCTGACTGTTATCCTGTTGAAATGACCACCTCCTGAAAGCCCTCTAGAGACTATATAACTTGTATTTGACATCTTTACACACCATTACCTGTTTGCCTTTTGATAAACCTTACAAGTCAAATCTGTTTATTGGGTCACGGAAAATGGCAGAACAAGAGATCATGGCCAAATAATTTGGCAGGTTAACGCCTTTCCAACTGTGCCAGCCACCTGGCTGGCTTTAAGAGATAGTGAAGAACATTTCACAGGTCTCAAAAGTGAGATGAACACAGGTAAGTGGATTTCTGATACAGGTGTACAGTACCAAAGCACCCCCGTTTAAGGGACAATTGTTTGCTATATGCAGCACTTCCCAGTTTTGCCTGACTATGGAACTCTTAATCATGGAGCAGAGCACAAGTTTGAAAACCCTTAATCTATTCATCTTACATTTCCTTATTGATGGCGGTTTATGGCTCTGTCTCAAGGAGCTCCATATTCCCAGAAAGGGGAACCCTCCTACACTGTTGGTGGGAATGCAAACTGGTACAGTCACTCTGGGAAACAGTATGGAGTTTCCTCAAAAAGTTGAAAATAGGGACGCCTGGGTGGCTCAGTTGGTTAAGCAGCTGCCTTCGGCTCAGATCATGATCCCAGCGTCCTGGGATCGAGTCCCACATCGGGCTCCTTGCTCAGCAGGGAGCCTGCTTCTCCCTCAGCCTCTGCCTGCCATTCTGTCTGCCTGTGCTCGCTCTCTCTCCCTCTCTCTCTGAAGAATAAATAAAATCTAAAAAAAAAAAAAAAAAAGTTGAAAATAGAGCTACCCTACAACACAGCAATTGAATTGCTGGGTATTTACCCTAAAGATACAAATGTAGTGACCTAAAGGGGCATGTGCACCCCAATGTTTACAGCAGCAATGTCCACAATAGCCAAACTATGGAAAGAGCTTAGATGTCCATCAACAGATGAATGTATAAAGATGTGAGTTTACACACACACACACATACACATACACACACACACACACAATGGAATATTATGCATCTACCAAAAATCCTGAAATCTTGCCATTTGCAATGACATGGATGGAACTAGAGGATACTATGCTAAAAGAAGTAAGTCAATCAGAGAATACAATTATCATGTGATCTCATTGATAGGAAGACTTTGAGAAAAAAGACAGAGGATCATAGGGAAGTGAGGGAAAAATGAAACAAGATGAAACCAAAGAGGGAGACCAACCATAAGAGATTCTTTTTCTGACATAGGGTGCTTTATGTTCCATGACGGTGGGGACTGACACAGGGTGCTCTATACCCCATGAGGGTGGGCACTGACACAAGGTGCTCTAGTCCCACAAGGATAGGGACTGACACAGGGTGTTCTATGTCCCACCAGGGCAGGGACTGACACAGGGTGCTCTACGTCCCACCAGGGCAGACACTGACATAGGGTGAGCTATGTTCTAAGAGCTCCACTGCAACTGCCTTGTGGACACCCCACACCTGCCAGGGTTGGGAGACCAGAGAGGGGCTGTGGAAACCGTGACAGATCATATTGTCGCGTGGCCTAGGGCACTGCTCTAGAGGGGATAAATGTAGTCTGATGTCCAGTGAGGTTTAATATCAACCAATGGGATGGTTGTGTGAAGAGAAAAAAGAGGAGTCAAGGGTAATTGAAAGGCTTTTAGCCTGAGCAGCTGGAAGGACGGAGCTGCCTGTTTGTCCTTTTCATACAGTCAGTTGGTCGACATCTACCATCCAGCACCTTCTTTGTACCAGTGCTAGGCCCAGCGCTGGGGCTAGCACCATCATCAGGCATGTCCCTTCTGTGATGGAGCCTCCACTTTTAGCAGGGAAGATGCAGAGCATATGTGAACAGACAGATGAAACTGAAATGGAGATGAGTGCTGTGAAAAAAAACAACAACACGAGGCAAGATGAAGAATGACCAAAGAGGGGGTTGATTTAGCTCAGCTGGCAGGTGGCCTGCTCAGGGGGTGACGTGGATCTAACAGAGCCAGGATCTAACAGAGAAGGAGCCAGCCAAAGGGTGGGGGGGAGTGCATATCACAAAGCTTGGCCCCACAAAATAAGGGAAGAGCTTGGCATGCCCGAGGGAGAAAGGTGAGCCCAGTATGGTTGGAACTTTAAAATAAGCAAAGATAGGCTGCAATGAGACCATGTAGGTGGGCGGGACTACGACACCCAGAGTAAGAGTGCAGGCTTTACCCCTAAGGCAGTGGGCCTGAGGAGGGACATTGAGCCCTGGACCAGTGTGTAGGAGGGAGCCTGTGGGGAAAGTGGGGAGCACCCTGTGTGTGTGGCTCCAGGGCCTCAGAGCACTTGCTCTCCCCTGACTGGAGGCTGGTTTCCTTTGGCACTGGCTGCTTTCAGGAAGGGGAAGGGGGCAACATGCCCTGGAAACCCATCTCGAAGCCAGCCCCACCTCTGAAGACTGTTCTGATTTTTCACCTGCATTTTATAACATACTAGTTTCATTAGCCTCTGCTATTTTCAATGCTTAATTAGACAATGTGGGGTCTGTATGAATCCATGAAGAGTGTTAGAGTGAAAAAGAGTAAGTAGGAAATGAACTCTCTTAGCTTAAACCTCTAATTGCTTCTGGAAGACAGAGAACATTGAAATACCCACCTGCAGGAGTTTTTCAGATCTGAAGATTAAAGATCTTTCACTAAGCTGGTAATAATCACTGCTAAGGAGAAAAATATTTTTTCCCTTCAAAATAGAAGGAAGAAAAACCAAATGATGCTGTTACAGTTCTTTTTGTTGCCACACCAGTGTCTCCAGGCCTCGGGGTGAAAGGGCTCCCCTGATGCATTCATTCCAATAATGAGATTTTGAACCTTGAAGGGAGGGGGCGAAGGGTGGGGAGGGCCGAGAAGAGGAGAGAAGCTTTTCAGTGACAGCCCGGGAGGGTTCTTAATGTTGTGACAGCACTGCTCCTTCTCTCTCAGCATTGTCGCTGCCACAGGCACAAGGTCACATCGCAGTCCTTCCTACCCCAGCTTTGTCCTGGCTGGGCTTGGGGGCCCTTTACGCAGGGATGGGCTCTGCACCAGCAGGGCCTATTCTGAGCCCCAGGAGGGTCACATCCCTGAAGGACTTCCCAAGAAGATGGTGAATGTCTCTCCAGCTGCATGCACGTTCTGGAGGGGGAGGAGACTATGTTTATCCAACAACTCACATCAATGCCCTATTCTCATGTTGCACTGCCTCTAGCACACCATGAATTAATGTGCATTTGAACAAATTCTATAATTAGCTTGTGAGCTTCATCATTTTTTCTTAAAAAATTTTCTTTTGGGGGGGCGCCTGGGTGGCTCAGTGTGTTAAAGCCTCTGCCTTCAGCTCAAGGTCGTGATCTCAGGGTCCTGGGATCGAGCCCCACATCGGGCTCTCTGCTCAGCGGGGAACCTGATTCTCCCCCCACTCTACCTGCTTCTCTGCCTACTTGTGATCTCTGTCTGTCAAATAAATAAATAAAATCTTTAAATATATATATGTACATAAAATTTCCCTTTTGTCTGTAGGTATTTTAAATATACCTCGAGGTGGTGAGGTGGCAAGACTAGATGAAACAGGGCTGGGAATATGTTGATAATTATTGAAGCTGAGTAATGAGTACACAGGGGTTCATTATACTATTGATATTTATGTGTTTGAAAATACTTCATATAAAAAAGGTTAAAGTAAAATTCAAATATACCATTATGTTTTGTATTCATTCTGTTTTTATTATAGGAAATGGCCCCATGTCCCTGACAACTTCTAATGGCAAGACTTAGCATTTTTGCTGATCGACATGAAGAACTTTCTGGAAGAAAGTTTTTCCCCATAAGGGGGATGCATTACAGCTGAAGGTTTTGAGATGGGCTTTAGTGTCAAACATTTGGTCTCCCCATCATGCTGTTTCCCCAGAGATCTGATGCACCTGTAGCTCTCCCCCAGATGGCGCTGGGATGGCGGGAATGTTTGAGATCCTGTCTACTGCCAGCCTTGACTATGTTGCATGATTCATTTGGAAAACCTGTCTCCTCATCTTGTCCTTTGCACACTGGAATTCCTCCTTGAAGCCCTCCCTGACCACCCCAAGTGAGAGCGGATGTTGCCTCCCCTTTGCTCCACTCTAACCACATTGGTTTCTGTTTATCTGGTGTTGGAATGAACTGTGTCCTACCCTTATCCGAGGGGTGACCTTATCTCCTGGGCTCCAACTCCAGCTCCAGAATGCTGCCTCCTCTGGGACCTCTTTTCTGACACCAGGAGGTGAAGGGCTGTGTGGCGCTGTCCCAGGTACTAATCTTGGCCCTGGCCTGCATAGCCTTGGACAAGTCTCCTTACTGAAGCTCAGGGGTCCGAGGCACACAGTGATCTTCTCCAGCAAGAGAAGCCCCACCTCTGTGTGGCCCGCGGTGTTCCCCGAGCCTCAGGGCTTGGCTCCTTTCACTGGAGCTGGTGTCCAACTCCTCCTCTACGTGGCAGAAAAGCGTGATACATGCAGGAGGGGAGAGGGCCCTTCCCCAGAGGAGCTCATATCCCTGCCTGCATGTCACACTAATTAGCAGAGACTCATCTGAACACGTCTGTGGTGCAGGCCCCTGCAGAAGCCTGAATCGGGCTCCTCCCAGTACAGAACTGTCAGAATCAAGAACCTGTCCGCAGGGGAAGAAAGCAGATGGATGGATCCTCTCCCACTAGCGACCTCTCCGTGGCAGAGGGGTCAGACCCATGTTCTACTTTTCTTCTCTGATTGGGTGTGGGCTGGTCTCTAGAGGTAGGCCCAGGGAACAACTCTGGCAAAGGTGTCCAAACTCTCTTTCTTTCCTTCTGGGCCTGAGGAATTAAATTACACTGTTTTATTTGAGGAAATTTCAGTGGCTTCTTTTGTCTTCAGGAACGATAGAGGATGGGAGGAAGAGAAGTAGCCAGTGTCTCACTGCTGTTCCTTCAGTGGCTGAGGGTCTGTAGGGGCCTCTTCAGAGTGGCTCTGAAGTGCTAGAACCTACAGGTGTCTTCAGAGGACCCCGAGATTGTAGGACACACCATTATTTTGTGTAAGAAAAAATATATTTAACCTGTGACATGATGCTTTGTTATCACTTGGAATTTTTCTTGTGCACATATTGGAAAGAGTTCTTACATTATTGCAAAGAAACTTATTTGGATATAGATTTTGTCATGCTGTATTATCTTTCACACACACAAATAGGAAAATATAAATAAAATAAATTGGTTAAAATATTGCTCAAACCTCTTCATGTTCAGAATCTGAAATTTCTGAGTTGTGTTTTGATTGTGAGTCTTTTGATGTCTGTGCTTTTCTACACATTCTTGTTCTGGGTGTTGTGAAGAACCCCAGGGAGCAGCATTTCTGGGATTTTCTTCCAAGTCTGGATACCATATTTTGATGTCTGTACATAGGCAATTACAACTGTGTCACAACTGTGCCTGGCCCACCATGGTGGTTAAGCCACATCCCATTTCAGAGAGTTGTAGAGTTGAAGGAATACAGTAACAAAGCATGTCACGAGAGGAAGAGTTTTCATGATGCAGAAGCAAGGGGAGGGTGCAGGTGACCATTGCTATGAACAGGAGACATGAAGTGAGATATGGTGTAGGTTAGGAAGGCTTCATGGGGGAGATGGGCCCAGAGCTGGACCATGATTAGATGGAGAGCAAGGGGAAGGGTGTTTAAAGCAGGGGCAGCAGGGGCAGCAGGGGCAGCAGGGGCAGCAGGGGCAGCAGGGGCAGCAGGGGCACCGGTAAGGCCATGGAAGCTAGAAGCCCTGTGAGCATAAGGGAGTGGGAGCAGAGGTCTGTGGAGCTAGTCTGAGTGGTAGGGAGAGACACTGAAGTTTCTAGTCAGGCAGTGCTAGATGGAAAAGTGTTTCAGGAAGAATATTCTGGGGTGTGGGGAGAGATTGAGGCAATGGCAACATTCAGGAGGTTGTGGAGGGAGCTGAGTGATGAGGATGGAGAACCTGGAGTGGGAGGTGGGGGTAGAAGTGGGTGGTGAAGGCGGGGAGCACAAGGCAGGATAGGTCAGAGTCACACTCACAGCTGTTTCCCTGTGTGGCCTCCTCTGCCTCAGAGGTTCTGGGTTTGAGTCAGTGGCTCAGAACCTTGTCCTCCCCCCTCTCCCCACTAATGCAGTCCTATGATCCACTCTTAGGACCCTTGTCCCTTCTAACAGTTAAAACTGCTGAACAGGTTCCATGTCTTCCCTAGACACAGCAGCACGTTGCCTGCAATGCTCTGGGCCTTCCAGACACAAATGGACTGATGTGGGTTAAGGGGCAGCCATGGGCTCTGGAAGGAACTGGGGTAATGCCTCCTTCTTCTAGACCAGTGCTTGACTGTCTTGATGACAGTCGGCACTGAAGTAGGGAGGCTTATCTGCACAGACCTCTCTCCAGATCCCCACCTGGGGATAGCATCTGCGTCTGCGTTGTCCAGCGTTGCCTTCCCTTGAGGGGGAACCAAGATGATTTCCGGTATAAGCTAGAAACATAAGCTGAACCTCCAGTGGTTGCCAGGCTAGGAGGCAGGGAGAGGAAGCCCCAGGAGGGCTGGATGTTTGCAGAGACTTCGAGTTCAAAAGAATGGTGTTAGGGACGCCTGGGTGGCTCAGTTGATTAAGCAGCTGCCTTCAGCTCAGGTCATGATCCCAGGGTCCTGGGATCGAGTCCCACATCAGGCTCCTTGCTCGGCAGGGAGCCTGCTTCTCCCTCTGCCTCTGCCCGCCTCTCTGTCTGCCTGTGCTCGCTCGCGCTCTCTCCGTCTGTCTCTGAAAAATAAATAAAATCTTTAAAAAAGAATGGTGTTAATGTGAGGTGACACAGCAGGGAGCCCACGGCAAGCCCCTGAGAGTCACTATCCCTTCTAGATCAAGGTCACGCGAGGGCTTGGTGCCAGCCCCAGAGGGCACCCTCATCCCCACACCCCAATTCTTTCCTATGGAAACTTCCCTGCAATCTCATGGAGACTTCCTTGTGTGCACAGGCCCCTCTCTGAAATGACTGGATTGAAGCCATTAAACTTAAGTCTGTTATGACTGAAGACAGATTTAATTCACCCCAGAGGTGAAAGCTAAGTGCACTGATTAGCTGTGCCATCCTGCTCACGAAGAAGGGTGGTTGAAGGGTGTGTTAACTGCTTAATTTTTAGATAGGGTTTAAAATAAACATCTCTTTAAGTTTTGAAGGCTTAATGAGTCATAAGATCGTTCTAAATTACATGCCACTATAATATTCAATTTCTACACATTTTCCCACCTTTCACAGCATGCCGGGATTCCTTAACTCTTTGTTATATGGACTGGAGTTCATTGAGAGTAGAAGGTAGTAGGGATTTGTTGAGAAGTTTCTCTCTAGGAAGATGTGTGCCGTATGCATGTGCATCTGTGAGCACCTGTACACATGCATATGTGTAAGGTTGAGGTTTGGTGGGGAGTCGGTCCCCATGCATACCATGGTTGGTATTGTCTCACAAAGGGGAGGAAGTCACAGCGGTGCCTCTCAGGGTCCACCAAAGAGCACGCATGGGGTGCACATGAGAATGTTTGCAGAACTTAATCCCACATGAAATGCACACAGTGCCATGACGCCTTTTGCTAAAACTAGCCTCGAAAAGCCCTTTCCAGCCCAGCCCAGGGGAGTACACAGGGCTTTGTAGGTAGCACTGTGGAGGACTTCCTGGGCACACCAAGATGAAGGCACAGAGGACAGTGGAGATGCCACTGTGTGGCCACACTCCCCTAGGAGGCATCAGGTGGTTCCAAGGCGGCAGGCGAGGATGTTTATCCTTCAAGGTTTACTCCCCTCAATTTGAAAAGCAAGCTCCTTGAATGTCAGTTTCTGAAAACAGACTTGTTTCTTGATGTCAAGATCAAATAAGACAGCGGGATTGCATCCTTTGCACTGAATTAGGGTCTAAGGTGAGAGCAGTTTGCTCCGCGGCATAGCATTCAGTTCGACGTCTGGCATGCAGAAAACACTCAGCTAGAAGCCATTACTATTACAGAAGAGTGCTATGTACTTCCTTGATCAATGTGCAGTGGAGTGTCGGAGCTGGCAGTGACTTTAGAAGCGAGGGCAAGAAGTGGAGAGGAGGTTTGTCAGAGGCAGTGCCGGAACTCAGGCTTCCAGGCTCCCGCCACATCACCAGGCTGCCTCCCCCACACACCGTCTGCTGTCTCCTTCAGCTGCTTTGGTTGATGCTCCCTACTTTGTTATAGACAAACATTCAAATGACTGCTCAGTGTCGGCGCATACCAGGGGGCTGTTTTCAGCAAAGAGGAGCATCCCTGCCTATCCTCAACCCTGTATTTGTCATCTAACTTATTAATTCATTATATTTATTATTTCACTGCTAGAATGTAAGTATCATGAAGGCAGAATTCTTTATTTATTTTGTTCACTGGTAGATTCCAAGTACCTAGAACAGTGCTGGAAAATAGTAGATGTTCAGTAAATGTTTGTTGACGCAAGTGAAACAAATAGCGCATGCGCACACCCACCCAACAATGGTCGGGGGTTGACTTTAGGGAACAAGCCAAAAGTCTACCAATTTAATAAGGCCCAGCAACCACTGGCTCCAGTGACAGATGTAGTGTGACCCAGGTGAAAATCCCAGCTTTACCACTTGTAGATTACTTCATATTCTTACTGTGTAGATGAGGAAACTGAGACACTAATAATAAGAATATCAACCTCACAGGTTCTCTCTAAGAATGAAATGAAACAAGGCACATAAAGCAGGTATAGAATGTTTTCTATGTTCGGTGACTACTTAGGTACTTTTTATATTACCTTATTTAATCCTCATAAAGACCTCAAGGCAAAGAAGATGATTATTCCCATTTGAAGAGATAAATAAAAAAACCCTGATGCATAAAGAAGTTGAATGATGGCTGAGGTCACATAGCTTGTCCATGGTGGAACAGGATTCAAACCCAGGCTGTCTGGCTGTAAAGTCAAACTGGGAAATTTCGCCTACATGAGCTCAACCCATTTCCAAATCCAGGTGCTCTTTTGGAGCCTCCCGGCCTTCCTAGGAAACCCTTTCCCATGCTATTTTCCTCCATGTGGCCTCAATGTCAATATCAGCTGCCATATTTGTACTTTCTGATCTTCTGCAAATGCTGATTGCCTTTTTATTCAATCAGGCACCATGTGCCTAATTCTTCTTAAAAGAAGGCCTTGAATATTCATAAGGAATATGTCTTTATGAATATCACAGCTTTGTCTGTCACTGCTGTTCTCCGCAATAATTAGTATTAGCTACTGACTTTGTCAGCTGCTATTCACTCTCAAAGCCTCAAGGAGATTCTATGTTCTTAATGAACTGCCATAATGATAGTGTCCTACATTCATCTCACTGGGATTGACGTCTCAAACACCCCTAAGGTGGGAGAGTAGAAAGCAGACCTAAGATCCTAATATCTAAGGAACACTCCGTCTAAGTGAGCATTGCATTTTCTGATTTCATGGGGGTTTCTTTGTGGAGTCTCACTTGTTGTGCATTTGTGTGACTTCTTTGAGTTTGATTTCATGAAAAAGGGGGGGCGTGTTACTTCAGATGTACCTGCATGCACTCACCATCACATGTAGAGCTAAACTAACAGCCCAGTCCCATAAGATCAGGGAAGATTTTTTCATGGAGACATTTGCCCTGAAGAGAGGGGGACAACTTATGAGAGAAGAAAGGGATGTGCATGTGATGATGTGAAAAAGCCACCATCAGGGACAATAAGAAGGAGTTAGGATGAAATGGAGAGAAAACTGAGATAGGATCTGGGGCTTGAAGTTGCCTGAATTTTGGAGAAACAGGAGGAAACACGGTGCTTACTTAGGTGTATACCTGCTGGACGGAACATGAGGCACACATCCAACTTGAAACCTAGCTCACTGTGTAATCCTAGAAAATCACTCAACCCTCCAAACCTCCCTTCTCTCATTGATTCTAAGCTTGAGTGAGGTGACATGGGTCACAAAACTGGCTATGAATGATTGAGCAAGGCCACGTGCCCAGTCCTCTGCCACTGGTATTATTTGGGTGTCAGTGCATCTCCGTATTGCAGGGGGAGCTTTCCAGACTCAGCTCTGAATACGTTGTTCTCAAAAACCAAAAGTCCAGGGCTGGATGTAGATTTATCACCTGAGGGTGTGATCTCTGCCCTGTGGTCTCCCTGGTTGAGTTTCTCACCATGTCGTGATTCAGTGACTGTAAAGCCTTCCGGATGCTCTGCAAAGCTGACATTGCAGCTGGCAAGACTGCATCCCCTAGTGAGCCTCCCCTGTCCCCTCTCATGCATGCCAGCCAATGGTACCTACACCTTCTCTCCAATCTTCTCCCAAACTACTTATCTGTGACACTTGCCACTTTGTCCAGCTCTGCTAACTCTGTCTGCAGAGCTGGTAGAAGGTGCTGACCTTGGAAGACAGAGTTTTATCTCATCCACGGAAGGCAGGCTTCTTCCTATTCATTAATTTGCCTTCCTCCAGCCTTCCCCAATTCTGCAGATTAGCAAAACAAGCTGCTTAAAATAAGCCATGAGCCTGCTTAGAACCCTCCAGCAGTTTCCCATGCCCTTAGAATCAACCCTGTTTAGGGGTGCTGAGTGCCTCAGTGGGTTAAGCATCTACCTTTGGCTCAGGTCATGATTCCAGGGTCCTGGGATCGAGCTTTGCATCCAGCTCCCTGCTCAGCAGAGAACTTGTTTCTCCCTTTGCTTCTCCTTTTCCCTTTAATACTCCCTCTCCCTCTTCTGCTCTCTCCTAACCTGTGTGGACATGTGCTCTCTGTCAAATAAAGAAAATCTATATCTATATCTATCTATCTATATGAAAGAATCAACCCAGTTCAGTTACCTTGGTTCACACGCTCTGTGTGATTCGTTCCGGGTGACCTTTCCCTCATCTCTTCTCCTTCACTCTCACTGCTCTTTTGGATGCTCCCAAAGTTCCTTAGACTTGCTGAGCTCCTTCCCGGGCTCTTTCTTTTCTGAGCCCTTGTTGTTCTCTCTTCCAGAAATACTCCTCTCCCACCTTTTCCCCAGGTAGTTCCTTTTCATTCTCCTGTCTAGAGGGGGACATCCATTAGGCCTTTTGGAGCAAGGCCTGCCAATATGCTTTCCCCCACTCACAGCATTTACAAATGTATGCTTTGTATTCAATTATGCTTTGAATACAAATTGTGGTGTGTTTATTTGTTTGACACCAGTCTTTCTGGCTCATCTATAGAATCCACAAGGCAGGGATTTTGTTTATTTTGCCTTTAACTGTACTCCCCCATCCCAGGGCTGTCGCAAGTACAAATGGTGCAAAGTGGACAGGTGCTCCTTTCTGAGATGTTTGATGTATCTATTGGAAAATTATTTTAGCACACTGACTTTGTTAGAATAAAGCACATTATTATCATCTGCTAGAAAATTACCATAACAAATACACCATTCTATGCTGTTTGTGATGTGACTGCTGTTTCTGTCTACGGTATTCTTGCACAATACACAAACTGAGCAACTGTACTTGGCAACCCTCCCCACTACCTACCATTGGTGCCTGGACCCTAACAAATATCTGTTGAATGAATTAATGGGGAAGCTACTCCAGGAGTAGGGTAAGAACAATGGATTCAGAACATAACCAACTACATAACCAGCTAGAGTTCGAATTCTGATCTATCAACTTACTGGCTTTGGCTGTAAGATAGGGTTCATGATCCTGCCCTCCTCTCAGGTTTGCTATTAGGAACTGGTGACATCACTGTGCAGAGTCCCCCCCCCCCCCATAGGACCCCTGTATAACAGACCCAGTTAGGGTCCACACTGTCTCCTTGCCCTTCCTCTACCTTTGACTATCGCCTGCAACCTTCTTATCTCAGGCTTCTCATCTAGTGCTTCAGCTGCTCTGCCTCAGAGCCCTCTGAACTGTGCATTACTCAACCCTTGAGGGAAGTCCGTGGTTAGATTGCTGGTGTTGGGGGGTGGTGCTTGTTAATGCACGAGGGACACCAGCCCTCAGTGGGAAGTGGCACCTGGATAAATGCCCATCCTCCCATTCTTTGAAGAGACAATTCTGAGGTGCAACTCCCCAAGCAGTCCCCAGTGGGAAGGAGCCTTGGTTGCCCACAGTGGTAACCAGCCTCAAACCCCTACCAACCGCTCCTCCCCCTTTCTGCCTTCCTCTCTCTTCTCCCTCCCTTCAGCTTTCTGGGATCTATCTTAAAGACACCTACCATACCCAAGTCCTTGCCTCAGCTCTGCTTGCAAAAGAACACTAGCACACCCATAATCAAGGGAATCAGACTCGTAGCATATTTACTATTTTAAGATATTTTCTATTTTAGGATAGCTTCTATTTTAGGATAGTTTTTATTTTCTATTTTAAGATATTTTCTACTTCAATGTCTTTGAAGAAGCAGCTGTGTTTTCAGCCAGGATAGAAGTGTACTCTGTGTGTGTGTGTGTGTGTGTATGTGTGCGTGCGCGCGCGCGCATACGTGCGTGCTCCCAGTGGGATTCTGGTGGGACTTGGGTTCCTGGTAGGAGAAAACGGGCAGAAATGAGGGAAGAAGTGGAGGTAAGGGTAGAGCCCAGGAGATGTGCTTCTGATATTTTTGCCTTGGAAGTGGGTTTTCAGCTGCTGGCAGAATGGCCCGTTACTTCAGCCTGGGAAAGAGGTCGCATGGAGTGCTGGCTGGCCTGTCCATTCTTTCTTAAATTTCTATTTCAGCTATTGCTACAGAAATACTATGTAATGAAGCACCCACAAGGCAGTGGCTTAAAACAACAGTCATTACTTAGTGTAGTTTATGCTGCTGGTACTGTGCTCCCGGTTGGGCAGCTCTGTGCCATGTGTATCTGTTCCTTCTCCTGGGGCCAGCAGGCTAGTCTGGGCTCACCCTTCTCACAAAGACAGCAGAGCCCAGAAAGAGAAGCCCTACTTTGCAAGTGCTTTTCATGAGGGTCAGGTTTACCAACATCTCATTAGCCAAAATAAGTCACATGACAGAGTCTGGGTGGGGAATTACTTTCTCTCCATGGCATGTTAAATTGTGAACACTTAAATTGGACACTGCAAGGGGGAAAGAATTGGAAGCATTAAGCATTCCACCTTGGGTATGGGGAAGGCTCTACAGCATCTCTATGGAAGGAGAGCCTTTGACTACAAAGTGTCTGTACTTTCTGGGGATCTGACAGTGACATGGTCAGTGCCAGGGAGCAGCCACTGTCTGACCTTTAGAACAAAGTTGTCCACTATGAACTCTAACCTGGGCAGAGTCTGCTTCTTCTGGAATACCTGACCATGCATCTGTTTAATTAACACACCCACTGGCCTGAGATACAGGTGCAGCCCTTTCACCAACTTTTTAAAAAAGATTTTATTTACTTATTTGGCAGAGAGACAGAGCACAAGCAGGGGGAGCAGCAGGCAGAGGGAGAACCAAGCTCCCTGCTGGGCAGGGAGCCTGATGTGGGGCTCAATCCCAGGACCCTGGGATCATGACCTGAGCCAAAGGCAGCCTCTTAACCGACTGAGCCACCCAGATGCCCTCATCACCTTTTCTGATTAATTACCTGTATGCCTAGCAGGAAGCCCAGGGCTCCCTACCACCCTCACCCAGCCTGGCTTAGGAGTCCAAGAGCCAGGAAGACAGGAATCGTGTTTAGTCACTGCTTATTTCTCTTAGAAAGCAAATAATAACTGGGTGGCCCTCCATGACTCAGCATCTCAAAACTGACCTTCTTTCCCTGCTCTTTTCTGAGTTCCAGTCTGGACTCTGTTTACTTCATGGGCAGTTCTTTCCTGGGGTCCAGAGGGTCCTTTCTCACCACTAAGCTCAGGAAGGGATATCTAAATCTACGTGAGTGTCCTCAACCTGTCAGAACTCTGAAATCGAGGTCAGTCTTAATGTTTTTCCTCCCTTTGCCCCTTTGTGAATTTCTCCTTCTCCCCGACTCCCCTTCCCTGGAAGCAGTGTGCCACCGAAGTCCGTTACACCTTTCCTCAGGGCCTCATCTTCACCTCCCTTCCTCTGAAGGGGGCACTCAAGTGACTTCTCAAAAACAGACTTTGTTTCATTAGGATGAGAAGCTGACTGGCAGCTTTTCTTGAACACAAACACAACCATTTTTCATTCTACCATGTTGGTGCATTTGTTTATATTCTGTTTATTCAGCTCAGGGCCCTGAGGTGAGAAAAAAATGAAAAGCTACAGATCTGGCTGGCCCCCGCAAGGGGGCCTGTGCTGCTGTGACATTCCATACTCCACAAGAGAGAACCCTTTGCCTCATTTTCCTATCCTCCTTCCCAGGCCAGGGTCCAACTCGCTTTGGGTGTGTTTCCAACCCCAAATGTGCAGCCCTGCCCTCTGGACCCTGAATTCCAAACATCCTCCACTTCCCAAACTGGTTTTAAAAAGTAGGAAAAAGGATGCCTGGGTGGCTCAGTCAGTTAAGGGACTGCCTTTGGTCATGATCCCAGGGTCCTGGAATCTAGCAGCACATCAGGCTCCCTGCTCTGTGTGGGAGCCTGCTTCTCCCTCTCCTTCTGCCTGTCACTACCCACTCTGTTTATGTTCTCTCTGTGTCAGATAAATAAAATCTTAAAAAAAAAAAAAAAGCAGGAAAAAGATGAGGCTAGTGGAAGGAGGAAGGAGCAGGCACGGCTGGGGGTCTTCAGAGCTGCAAACATTTAGGCATCTGTGACTCATTTAAGACCATTTCTTAATTAATTTTTTAATTAACATACAATGTATTATTAGTCCCAGGGGTACATGTCTGTGAATTGCCAGGTTTACACACTTCACAGCCCTCACCATAGCACATACCTTCCCTGATGTCCATAACCCAACCACCCTTTCCGTACCCCCCACCCCCGGCAACCCTCAGGTTGTTTTGTAAGATTAAGAGTAATTTAAGACCATTCTAATTAAGAGCTGTCTTGGTACAGCTGGCCATCCGGGCACACACCAGCCATTGAGTAAATAATGTATTTAATATGATTTATGCAAGCAAAGCCATAAAAGGATCCTAGGCAAAATATGACCTTAGGGGTGGTAATAGTGAGTGGAATTTTGACATCTGTGATGAGACTTAGTTTCCCCTTTACGTATGGAGGGGTATGTGTGTGCGTAGCAAAATTGTCTCAAAATTATAGACAGTGAGTTTTGTCTTTCTGGAGCTTCATTCTCCATTTTAAACCTCTGTCAATCCCAGATACCTCTGCTTATCCAGTTTTCTACTACCTTCCTTCTATCTGTCATCCAAACATCCATCCAGGGCTAATGACCATGTTTGTGCTGTCTTAAGGAGCTCACATTATATTAGATGCTGCCAATGCTCTACACATATCCCCTTGGCCCATGAAAGAAGACATCTTCAGGTCTGGTGGACAGTTTCCAAACATACCGGCCATGAACCGTTGAATCTCTGAGCACTTTTTCTGGCCACAGGTGCCCATGACCTATGGTGCATGGGACTCAGCCCATGGAAAGGGAAGCAGGAGGGCTGAGATGTTAGCAGAGCAACCCTTAGGTGTTTAGGGGTGGGAAGGATGGGGGATGAATTTCCCAGGTTCCTTGGTCCTTGGTAGGATAATTCCAAGTTGTTTTCTACAGAATTCTTCATAAGGTCCCCAGAGGGACTGAGCCCCATCCCCACAGTGGTGACCAGCTCATTGTTACCCACTCATTGGTTTTCTCTCTTCCCTGTTTCAATTTCCCATTCCTTTATTAATTCTTGGGATCAACTCTAAAATTAATTGGAGTCTGGACAACAGCACAGAAATACAAACAATTATAAGAGAATATTATGAAGAACTATATGCCAAAAAAATCGGGGAACCTGGGAGAAATGGATAAACTTTTAAAAACACATAAAATACCAAAACTGAAACAGGAAGAAATAGAAAACTTGAACAGACTGATAGCCCGCAAAGAAATTGAATCAGTAATAAAAAAATCTCCCAAAAAACAAAAGTCCAGGACCACATGCCTTCACAGGCAAATTCTACCAAACATTTAAAGAGTAATACTTAATCTTCTCAAACTATTAAAAAAAATAGAAAAGGAAGGAAAACTTCCAAATTCATTCTCCGAGGCAAGCATTACTCTGTTACCAAAACCAGAAAAAGATTCCACTAAAAAAGAGTACAGGCCAATATCCCTGATGAACACAGATGCAAAAATTCTCAACAAAATACTAATAAACTAAATCCAATGATACATTTAAAAAAACCCATTCACCATGATTAAGTGGGCTTTACACCTGGACTGCAAGGGTGGTTCAGTACCCTCAAATCAATCAATGTGATACCTCACATTAATAAAAGAAAGAACCATATGATCACTTTAAAAGATGCAGTAAAAGTATTTGACAAAGTACAATATTTTTTCATGATAAAAAACCCTCAACAAAGTAGGTTTAGAGGGAACATACTTTGACATCATAAAGCCCATCATTGAAAAACCCACAGTGAATATAATCCTCAATGGAGAAAACTGAAAGCTTTTCCATTAAGGTGAGGAACAAGTCAAAGATGTCCACTTTCATTACTTTTATTCAACATAGTACTGGAAGTCCTAGCCTCAGCAATCAGACATCAAAAAGAAATAAGAGACTGTCTTTTTTCCACTGTATATTTTTTCCTGTTTTGTCGAAGATTATTTGACCATAGAGTTGAGGGTCCATTATCTGGGCTCTCTGCTCTGTTCCACTGGTCTATGTGTCTGTTTTTATGCCAGTACCATGCTGTCTTGGTGATCACAGCTTTGTAATAAAGCTTGAAATCAGGTAACGTGATGCCCCCAGTTTTATTTTTGTTTTTCAACATTTCCTTAGTGATTCGGGGTCTTTTTTGATTCCATAGAAGTTTTAGGATTATTTGCTCCAGCTCTTTGAAAAATACCAATGGAATTTTGATCGGAATGGCATTAAAAATATAGATTGCTCTAGGCAGTATAGACATTTTAACAATGTTTATTCTTCTGATCCAAGAGCATGGAATGGTCTTCCATCTTTTTGTGTCTTCTTCAATTTCTTTCATGAGTGTTCTGTAGTTCCTTGAGTACAGATCCTTTACCTCTTTGGTTAGGTTTATTCCCAGGTATCTTATGGTTTTTGAAGCTATAGTAAATGGAATTGATTCTCTAATTTCCCTTTCTGTATTTTCATTGTTAGTGTATAAGAAAGCCACTGAATTCTGTACATTGACTTTGTATCCTGCCACATTACTGAATTGCTGTATGAGTTCTAGTAGTTTGGGGGTGGAGTCTTTTGGGTTTTCCATATAAAGAATCATGTCATTTTCATTGCCAATTTGGATACCTTTTATTTCTCTTTGTTGTCTGATTGCTGTTGCTAGGACTTCTAATACTATGTTGAACAAGAGTGGTGAGAGTGGGCATCCTTGTCGTGTTCCTGATCTCAACGGGAAGGCTGCAAGCTTTTTCCCATTGAGGATGATATTTGCTGTGGGTCTTTCATAGATAGATTTTATGAAGTTCAGGAATGTTCCCTCTATCCCTATACTTTGAAGCATTTTAATCAGGAACGGATGCTGGATTTTGTCAAATGCTTTTTCTGCATCAGTTGAGAGGACCATGTGGTTCTTCTTCTTCTCTTATTGATTTGTTCTATCACATTGATTGATTTGCAGTGGGAAAAAGACAGTCTCTTCAATAAATGTTGCTGGGAAAACTGGACAGCTATATGCAGAAGAATGAAACTCTATCATTCTCTTACACCGTACACAAAGATAAACTCAAAATGGATAAAAGACCTCAACGTGAGACAGGAATCCATCAGTATCCTAGAGGAGAACATAGGCAGTAACCTCTTCGATATCAGCCCCAGCAATTTCTTTCAAGCTATATCTCCAAAGGCAAAGGAAACAAGAGTGAAGATGAACTTTTGGAACTTCATCAAGATCAAAAGCTTCTGCACAGCAAAGGAAACAGTCAACAAAACAAAGAGGCAACCCACGGAATGGAGAAGATATTTGCAAATGACAATACAGACAAACGGTTGATATCCAGGATCTATAAAGAGCTTCTCAAACTCAACACACACAAAACAGACAATCATATAAAAAAATGGGCAGAAGATATGAACAGACACTTCTCCAATGAAGACATACAAATGGCTATCAGACACATGAAAAAATGTTCATCATCACTAGGAGATGCAAATGAAAACCACATTGAGATACCACCTTACACCAGTTAGAATGGCCAAAATTAGCAAGACAAGAAACAACATGTGTTGGAGAGGATGTGGAGAAAGGGGAACCCTCTTACACTGTCGGTGGGAATGCAAGTTGGTGCAGCCACTTTGGAAAACAGTGTGGAGATTCCTCAAGAAATTTAAAATAGAGCTTCCCTATGACCCTGCATTTGCACTAGTGGGTATTTACCCCAAAGATACAGATGTAGTGAAAAGGAGGGCCATCTGTACCCCAATGTTTGTAGCAGCAATGGCCACGGTCGCCAAACTGTGGAGAGAACCAAGATGCCCTTCAACGGATGAATGAATAAGGAAGATGTGGTCCATATACACTATGGAGTATTATGCCTCCATCAGAAAGGATGAATACCCAACTTTTGTAGCAACATGGATGGGACTGGAAGAGATTATGCTGAGTGAAATAAGTCAAGCAGAGAGAGTCAATTATCATATGGTTTCACTTATTTGTGGAGCATAACAAATAGCATGGAGGACAAGGGGAGATGGAGAGGAGAAGGGAGTTGGGGGAAATTGGAAGGGGAGGTGAACCATGAGAGACTATGGACTCTGAAAAACAATTTTAGGGGTGGGAGGTTGGGGGAACCAGGTGGTGGGTATTGGAGAGGGCACAGATTGCATGGAGCACTGGGTGTGGTGCAAAAACAATGAATACTGTTACGCTGAATATAAATAAATAAATAAAAAGAAAAAAAAAGAAATAAGAAGAATCTAAATCAATAAGGAAGAAGTAAAACTTTCACTATTTGTAGACAACGTGATACTATATATAGAAAACCCTAAGGACTCCACCAAAAAAACTGATAGAACTGATAAAAAAAATTCAGTAAAGTCGCAGGGTACAAAATCAATGTACAGAAACTTGTTGCATTTCCTTTTTTAATTTAATTTTTTCAGTGTTCCAAGATTCATTGTTTATGCACCACACCCAGTGCTCCATGCAATATGTACCCTCCTTAATACCCACTACTAGGCTCACCCAACCCCCAAACCTCCTCCCTTCCAAAACCCTCAGTTCGCTTCTCAGAGTCCACAGTCTCTCATGCTTCATCTTCCCCTCTGGTTTCCCCCAATTCACTTTTCCTTTCCTTCTCCTAATGTCCTCCATGTTATTCCTTATGCTCCACAAGTAAGTGAAACCATATGATAATGGACTTTCTCTGCTTGACTTATTTAACTCAGCATAATCTCCTCCAGACCAGTCCATGTAGATACAAAAGTTGGATATTCATCCTTTCTGATGGAGGCGTAATATTCCATTGAGTATATGGACCATATCTTTATCCACGCATCTGTTGGAGGGCATCGCTATTGTGGCTATTGCTGCTATGAACATTTACAGATGACTCTTCTTTTCACTACATCTGTATCTTTGGGGTAAATACCCAGTAGTGCAATTGCATGGTCATAGGGTAGCTCTATTTTGAATTTTTTGAGGAATCTCCACATTGTTTTTCTAAAGTGGCTGCGCCAATTTGCATTCCACCAACAGAATAAGAGGGTCCCCCTTTCTCTACATCCTCTCCAATACTTGTTGTTTCCTGTCTTGTTAATTTTGGCCATTCTAACTGGTGTAAGGTGGTATCTCAATGTGGTTTTGATTTTTGAATTTCCATGATGGTTAATGATGATGAACATTTTTTCATCTGTCTGTTAGCCATTTGTATGTCTTCTTTGGGGAAGTGTCTTTTCATGTCTTCTTTTGACTTATCTGGTTGAGTTTGAGAAGTTCTTTATAGAACTTGGATATCAGCCCTTTGTCTGTATTGTCATTTGCAAATATCTTCTCCATTCCGTGGGTTGTTTCTTCATTTTGTTGATTATTTCCTTTGCTGTGCAGAAGCTTTGATCTTGGTAAGTCCCAAAAGTTCATTTTTGCTTTGTTTTCTTTGCCTTTGGAAACATATCTGGAAAGAAGTTGCTGTGGCCAGTGTCAAAGAGGTTATTGCCTATGTTCTCCTCTAGGATTTTGATAGATTTTTGCCTCACATTGAGGTCTTTTATGCATTTTGAGTTTATCTTTGTGTATGGTGTAAGAGAATGGTCGAGTTTTACTCTTTGTTTATTCTAGCACTTTGAAAAGTGCCAGTGGAATTTTGATTGGGATGACAATGAAAGTATAGATTGCCCTAGGCAGTATAGACATTTTAACAATGTTTATTCTTCCGATCCAAGAGCATGGAATGGTCTTCCATCTTTTTGTGTCTTCTTCAGTTTCTTTGCTGAGTGTTATGTAGTTCCTAGAGTACAGATCCTTTACCTCTTTAGTTAGGTTTATTTCAAAGTATCTTTTTTTAAAAAGATTTTATTTATTTATTTAACAAAGAGAGAAAGAGATCACAAGTAGGCATACAGGCAGGCAGAGAGAGAAGGGGAAGCAGGCTCCCTGCTGAGCAGGGAGCCCAATGTGGGGCTCAATCCCAGGACCCTGAGATCATGACCCAAACCAAAGGCAGAGGCTTAACCCACTAGCCACCCAAGCGCTCCTATTTCAAGTTATCATATGGTTCTTGGTGTTATAGTACATGGAATTGATTCTTTAATTTCCCTTTCTATATTTTCATTGTTAGTGTACAAGAAAGCAACTGATTTCTGTGCATTGATTTTATATCCTGCACATTACTGAATTGCTGTATGAGTTCTAGTAGTTTGGGTGTGGAGTCTTTGGGATTTTCCATATAAAGTATCATGTCATCTGCGAAAAAAGAGAGTTTGACTTATTCTTTGCCAATTTGAATACCCTATATTTCTTTTTGTTGTCTGATTGCTGTTGCTAGAACCTCTAGTACTATGCTCAACAACAGTGGCAAGAGTGGGTATCCTTGTTGTGTTCCTGATTTCAGTGGGAAGGCTGTCAGTTTGTTCCCATTGAAGATGATATTCACTGTGGGTTTTTCATAGATAGATTTTATGAAGTTGAGGAATCTTCCTTCTATCCCTATACTTTGAAGAGTTTTAATCAGGAATGGATGCTGTATACTTGTTGCATTTCTATACACAAATAATGCAGAAGCAGAAGGAGAAATTAAGGAATTAGTCCCACTTACAATTGCATCAAAAACAATAAAATACATAGGAATAAACCTAACCAAAAAAGTGAAAACCTGGGCTCTGGAAACTATAAAACACTGGTGAAAGAAAGTAATTGGAGATGACACAAAGAAATGGAAAGACATTCCATGCTCATAGATCGGAAGAACAAATATTGTTACAATATCTATGCTACCCAAAGCAACATAAACATTTAATGCAATTCCTATCAAAACACCATGAGCACTTTCACAGAGCTAGAACAAATAATCCTAAAATTTGTATAGAACCACAAAAGACTGCAAATAGCCAAAACAACATTGAAAAGAAAAAACTGGAGGCAGTCTAATTCTAGACTTCAAGTTATATTACAAAGCTGTAGTGTTCAAAACAATGTGCTACTGGCACAAAAATAGACACAAAGATCTATGGAACAGAATAGAAAACTTAGACATGGACCCACTACTATCAGGTCAAATGATCTTTGACAAAGTAGGAAAGAATATCCAACTGAAATAATATAGTCTCTTCAATAAATGGTGTTTGGAAACTGGACAGCAACATGTAGAAGAATGGAACTGGACCACTTTCTTATACCATACACAAAAATAAAGTCAAAATAGATGAAAGATCTAAATGTGAGATCTGAAATCACAAAATCCTAGAGGAAAACAGGCAGTAACCTCTTTTACATTAGCAACTTCTTTCTAGATATGTATCCTGAGGCCAGGGAAACAAAAGCAAAAATAAACTATTGGGACTATAACAAAATAAAAGCTTCTTCACAGTGAAGAAAACAATTGACAAAACTAAAAGGCAACCTAATGAATGGGAGAAGGTATTTGTAAATGATATGTCCAATAAAGGGTTAATACCCAAAATATAGAAAGAACTTATACAACTTGACCCTCAAAATAATGAATGATCCAACTGAAAAGTGGGCAGAAGACACAAGCAGACATTTTACCAAAGACATACTGATGGCCAACAGATACATGAAAATATACTCAATATCACTGATCACCAGAGAAATGCAAATCAAACTGCTATGACATATCATGGCTAAAATCAACAACACAAGAAATGATTAGGTGTTTGCTAGGATATGGAGAAAGGGGAACATTCTTGTACTGTAGGTGGCAATGCAAACTAATGCAGCTGCTCTGGAAAACAGTATGGAGATTCCTCAGAAAGTTAAAAATAGAACTACCCTATGAAGCAGCAATTGCACTACTAGGTATTTACCCAACAAATATAAAAATACTAATTCAAAAGGATACATGGCCCCCAATGTTTATCATAACATTATCTACAATAGCCAAACTATGTAAGCAGCCCAAGTGTCCATTGACTGATGAATGGATAAAGAAGAAGTGGTATACATAATGCAATATTACTCAGTCATAAGGAAGGATGAAGTCTTGCCATTTGCAATGACATGGCTGGAGCTAGAGAGTATTATGTTAAGAAAAATAAGTCAGAGAAAGACAAATGCCATATGATTTCACTTATGTGTGGAATTTAAGAAACAAAATAAATGAGCAAAGGAAGCAAAAAAAAAAGAGAGAGAGAGAGAGAGAGAGAGAGAGAGAGAGACAAACCAAGAAACAGACTCTTAACTATAGAGAACAAGCTGATGGTTACAGGAGTGGAGGTGGGTGGGGTGAAATGGGTGTTGGGAATTAAGGAGGGCACTTGTGATGAGCACTGGGTGTTGTATGGAAGTGTTGAGTTACTGTACTGTACACCTGAAACTAATACTACACTGTGTGTTAAGTAACTGGAAATTAAAAACTCAAAAAAAAAAAAAAAGCTGATTCATGAACTCTGGAAAATATGAAGGGAATAATAACCAATGAAGAAATTTACCAAAGCCAGGGGTTTTGAAATGCTAGAAACATGGTTTATGGTGGTTATCTTGATTAAGGATTGAAAGCCAGTACTCTGGATAGGGCAGAGTAAGTCCATACATCCAAACACACTGGTTTAAAGAAAACCCATGTTTACAGCATAGGAAAGAGATTTTGGATAGGGCCAGCATAGGATCTGGCCCTCACAATTCATGGTCCTTGAGAAGTTTCTCTTATCCCTATTGTGTTTAATAGCTGGGTCTATGAAATAAAGCATCAATAGGAAGATTAACAGGCAAAAACTTTTATAAATTTGTTAATTTTTAGTATTATGTGCATGGCAGCATCAGGAAAAAAGGTGAGTTCCTAAAAACCAGTGAGTTTTGAGAGCTCATGTGCCATTTTAATAACAGAAGGGGAAGGGGAATGTAGGCCATATAGGGGAGGGTTATTGATTTTTAGGAAAGATGAATGGGTCCTCAGAACAATAGATGGGAGGTATGACAATTCGAGACAGAGTCTGTCTCTGTGGTGTCAACTTCTGGTCCCATCTCTTGTGACAAGAGTCAATCCTGCCTGGTGGATAAAACTCCTGAAAAGGAAATTAAAGACAATTGAGGTCCGTCTGGAGGGTATGTCTTTAGGCAGATAAAGGACATTCAGAGAAAGCTCTCTGCATTTGCTGTTTTTCAAGTGATTTCAGTTCAAAATACTCACTATGCCAAAATGGCATAGTTTGAGGTGGTGTGTTCTGAACTCCTTCATCCTTGAACACCTTAAGCTGGTGAGAACATAGCTCTGGTTTGCTATCTCCTGGGCAAGCTGCAGGACATTTTCTAAGGCTAATATTAATGAGAAAGCAAAGCAGGGCATTTTCTATTTATGTATCAGTCCTGATTTTTAGTGGAGGAGATTGAGGCCAAAAGATCAAGTAACTTGTTCAAACTCACACTGGAGCCACGATTTGAACCCAGAATAACCTTTTGAAGCCTTTTTAAAAAACCTGTACTCCCAACCACATTGTTACCATTTAAAAAGAAAGGGACTTTCAGTCTTCATCTAGAGAGTGGAATTCTAGGCAGGAGGGCACAGGCGGGGGATATCTTTATTTAAGGCAGAGGAAACCTCTCTGGATTCCATCCATTTCTAATTTCTGGCAGAGAGGAAACTGGGCTGGTGGGGTGGGAATGAAAGACTGGCCTGGTCTTGGTGGGAAGACTTGGGCCAACACTTTAGGAGCTGTGAAGGGCTCTCACAAACCTGCCTGATGCTCCCTCCCCTGGTGGCAGCACCCCCACTCCCTGGCTCATCTCCCTAAAAACCCCATTTCCCTTAGATAGTTACCATTCTGAAAGCAACTTCAATGAGGGAATTCAAGGCCGAGTTGTCAGACTGGCTGCAAATCAAAATCATTTGACACATTCATTTTCGGGGTTTCACGCGGATCACGATATTCCCCAAAAGGAAATGAAAAAAATTTATAAAAGGGAGAAAAAGAGAGTTTTTTTTTTTTTTTGTCTCGGGTGATTCACATGTGGTATAAATTACTAAGGAATTAGGATTTCTACATAATAGGAATAGTATGAGCAGTCAATAGAAAGTAATGAATCCCATGCAATCAATAGACCATAAGTTCAGGGGTTAGGAAGGGCATGGATTGGAAAGATTCCATGAAAGAGGCATTGTTATGGAGGAAGAGGTCTGTCAGAGAGCCCTGCAGTAATTATCAGTGGACCTGGGAAGGGAGCTGAGAAATGATGGAAATAAAGTAGAAAAGGAGCAACTCCCGGGTCACCTTGTGCCTGGAAGATTTCTTGAAGACGGACCATGAATCTCACAAGTAGTGAGCATCAGGCCCTTGGTCTCCAGTGTGGCCTGCTTGGTTTATGGACTTCACTGAGCCCTGGTTTTAGGTTTGTGGTAAACTGTTCTCAGTTATGGTTGTGCATTATAATCAATTTGGCGGGGGCAGGGGTGGCTCTTTAGAAAGTGCTGATTATCCAAGCCATATTCTCAGAAATTCTGACTCAGTTGTTCTGTGGTGGAATCTGGCATTGGTCCATCTTTTAAAAGCCCCCAGAAGGTCCCAATATGTCTCCGATTGCCACCCCAGGGCTTAAGGCTGAGTTGTGAAGCCACAATTCAAGAGGCCTTCCTAACAGGTGAGGATTTTATAGGCTGAGAAGGTGGAAGTGCAAAAAATAAAACTTCTTTCTCTATAACTAGAATTCACTTTCCATTGTCACATTTTCACTTAAAACTTAATTGTACCCACTCAGGGAATCTTAGAATTTAAACCCTCTTCCTTTTGATCTGCCAGTCAGTTTGGAATTCTGCTTCTCCTCAGGAAATCATCATGAGGAGCTTAGGTATGGCACAGTTTGGGGGTGGGGAGGAGGAGTGAGATGTGGAAGGACTTTGTGGCACGTGTCACCTCGGAGATGTTACTGAATCTGCTACTCATGGCCTGATACCTCCTGCAGTGGCCTCAGTTTGTTGGATTCACACACCCTGTGTTCTCTTTCTGGGTTCCCAGACTTGCTTGCCTCTTCCTTGTCCTTCCTGGGGCCTGCTGGGAGGGTGGTGCAGTCTTCAGCAAAGGGGTCCTTAGGTACAGCTTCCTGGATCCCCTTCACCCTCACCCAGTCAGCTTCACAGAGAAGCCTCTATGGGGGATTTGTAGGGACTGGCACTTGAATCCCCTAGAAGTGGCTCAGGTCTGCTATGCTCTCAGTTCCTCTAAACTTCTTTGGGATTTCTATGGTCCCCCACCCCCTTTTCACCCACAATTTTGATCTCAAAGAGAAGAGAAGGCTCATTCTCAGGGACCCATACTAACTCATCCTCAAGCTTTTCTATTTTGACTCTGGATAAAATATCGACCCTTCTTCAGCTCAGGAAGTTTTCTGTTTGCTTATTTACTTTTTAAAATTTCCTTTCCCGGGCACCTGGGTGGCTCAGTTGGTTGGGTGACTGCTTTTGGCTCAGGTCATTATGCAAGAGACTGGGGATCAAGTCCCACATTGAGCCCAACGGCAGCCCCTTTGGGAGTCTGCTTCTCCCTCTGACCTTCTCTCATGCTCTCTCACTCTCTGTCAAATAAATAAATACATAAAATTTTTTAAAAAAGAATTAAAATTTCCTTTCCTTGTGGCAAAAGAATTTGGCAAGGCATACAGTCTTCCAAACCCATTGCTTATTCTGATACTTAGTTTTTGATTCTCAAGAAACTTTTTCTTTCAAAGATTTTCCCTTTGTCATAGAGACTCATAAGATGTGGTAAAAACTCAGAAACTAATTGCTGACTCTCCACTGCCCTTGGGGCAGAAATTGAGAAGGGTATTCAAGGAAGTTGGGGCAGAGAGGGAGGAAGCCTTAGTTAAAACTTGTCCCTGCTGTAACTGGTTATAAAAGCCACATCTGAGAAGAGGAAGGAGAAATTGGAGAGACTCATGCCATGCCGCTTACCTGGAAAATCTCAGCCACATCTGACCATCTTGCAAGTCTATCCTCTTCTAGGAAGCTCTCCCTGCATCTGGATGTCCTGCGTCAGTCCCACTCTGAGTCCCAAGTCCAGTGGCCCAGACACATGTTGACTTGCTCTTCCCCCTCATTCTGAACTGCTGTGTGGAGGTTTTTATATTATTGCCCAGAATTACTATTATATCTCCCATTACAAATTATTTTTTTACTAGAATGTGAGTCTCTGAAAAGGAAAGTCTGTATTTTATTTGAAAAAAAAATTTTTTTTTATTTTTAAAGATCTTATTTATTTGAGAGAAAGAGAGAGAGAGAGAAAGAATGAGTGGTGGGGAGGGGCAGAGGGAGAGGGAGAGAGAGAAGCAGACACCTGCTGAGCAGGAAACCTGATATGGGGCTCCATCCCAGGACCTGAAGATCATGACCTGAGCCAAAGGCAGATACCTAACTGACTGAGCCACCCAGGCACCCCAGAAGGTCTGTATTTTATTCAGTTTAGGTCCCAGTCTAGTCTAGCAAACAGTAAGTCCTGAGAAATAGGAGTGAATACGTGAGATATTTATGCTTTGTCCCCTCCATGAGACTGGGCATTCTGTTGTCTCATTTCCGTGACATCATGTCCATTCCAGCAAAATGAGATAGACAACAGCAGTAACTGTCTTTGTATCGTGTCCTCAATGACTACAGGTTAAATTTAAACTGTTGCACATCACACATAGTCTGTGTGGTCCAGCCCATGCCTGTCTGGCTCCAACTCCCAGCCTTGAACATCTTGATCTTATAAATGTGTCCTGCTCTTTCTTACTTGTGGGCTGCTGCTTATGCTGTTCCTTCCATCTTGAATGCTTCTCTCTAACTGTCCAGTTGACAAACTAGCAATCTCCCATCAGTCACCACATCTTATTTCAATGTGGCCTGGGTCCTGGAGCCTTCCTTGATTCATGTAAGCAGTTATGAACATGCTTCTTGCACACTGTGCCATCACTGGGCATCCTTTTCCCACAATATGCCCTGAAGACAACTTCTGTTAGCTGGGTTTCTATTTGGTTACCAAAGTTCACCTCCAAAATATAAGGTAATAGACTTGATTTTTTAATCTATCCATTTTAAACATATATCAATACCCCCATGTAAAAAATTGTGTTTTAACTATCTTTCTCTTCCCTTTAATGTTTGATCTTTATATTATTACTTTTAGTTCTTATATTTGATTACCTTTATATGATTAAATCTCTACATTTTCTGATACTTCAATTTTGACAGTGACTTGTATTTGACTCCACACTTTATAAGATGAAGTTTAGAGCCCTGCCCTCTATTAAGCATTACACTTTGTTCTCTAAGAGAGTTGTGCCAGTGTAGATTCCCATTAGTGTAAAAACTCCAGATGAGATAGTTTACATTTATTTCTCTTGCAACATGATTGTGATTAGCTTTCATGTGTCTGCTGCCTTCCAAGATTTTAATCCTTGTAGGCAGAGGCAGAGGAAATTTATTACTGCAATTTAGGGGTAGAGGGTAGCATTCATTCATTCATTCATTCATTCAGTTTTTAGAAAAATGAGTCCCAAACCAGAAATAGGTCAAAGAGATTGCTGGGTGCTCTTTCAGTGTAGTACTGGGCTGGCACCTTTGATAGATTTTCTATGGCAAGACTATTTTTACAACTCTGAAGGAGTGGAGGTGAACTTGTAGATTAAGATGTAGTTAGATCTTAACTTGTAGTTAAGATGCAAATAATTTCTAACTAGTGGAAAAGATAACCACAAAAGTTATGGTTTATGGGCCCGAGGGCACTAACTAGCTTTGTATCTAAACTAGCAATCATATGTGTAATATCGAGACTTATAATAAGAAATCTATATTTGGTCTTCACCTCCATTTCTAGCAAAGAGTTCCTAAAAACTGTTTGTACTTCCTAAGGAATGAGAGTGATAAACGTGTCTTTTGTTTTGTTAATGAGGTGGATAAGGATGCCAGCTGGTTCCCCAGGAAGCCAATAGTGTGATTAGAGGATTGGAACTTTCAGTCCTGTACCACAGCCCTCTCCTCCAATCTACCTCCTGGAAGAAGGGCCTGGAGATTTAATTTAATGTACATTGATTTAATCAATCATGCCTTCGTAATGAAGCCTCCATAAAACCCCAAAAAGATGGGGTTCAGAGAGCTTCATGTGAAGATTTAGGGTGAATGGTGTGCTCAGAGAGACCACAGAAACTCTTCAGCCTCTCCCCATTCCTTGCCCTATTCATCTCTTTCAACTGGCTGTTCCTGAGTTATATATCCCTTTATAATGAATAAGTAATCTAGTTAGTAAAATGTTTCTCTGAGTTCTGGGAGCCACTCTAGCAAATTAATCCAACTCAAGGAAGAGTGTCATTGGAACCTCCAATCTATAACCTGTGGGTTGAAAGCGCAGGTGACAGCCAGGACTTGTGAGTGGCATTTGGAGGTAGGGTAGTTATGGGACTGAGCCTTAACTTTGTGGGATCTCATGCTTTCTCTAGGTGGATAGTGTGAAAATTGTGTTGAATTGTAGAACTGGGGTAGGGGAATTGCTTGGCTGTGTGGAAAAAGCCCATCCTTTATGATTGAGCACAGAACACTTAATATCCTAATGCTGTTTTATTAAATTGCCTAAAATACCCTTTTTCTCAAATTCTCATTTGATATGGTTTTTAACATCTTACTAGTTCTCTTTTAATTAATGAGTTAAATCAGATCTTTGATGTATGTTTATTTTATGTTTACTTTAGACTCAAGATTTTATATTTTTGAAAATTATACTTTAACACAACAGTATGGTATTATGTAGAAATGCTAATCTCTCAATGCTTTATAGAAGGCATATCATTCGGGACACCTGGGTGGCTCAGTTGGTTAAGCAGCTGCCTTTGGCTCGGGTCATGATCCCAGCGTCCTGGGATCGAGTCCCACATCGGGCTCCTTGCTCAGCAGGGAGCCTGCTTCTCCTTCTGCCTCTGCCTGCCATTCCGTCTGCCTGTGCTCGCTCTCTCCCCCACCTCTGATAAATAAATAAAATATTTAAAAAAAGAAAAAAAGGCATATCATTCAAGGCAAGACCCCCTTTTTCTTATTCCTCTTCTTTTTTTTTAAAGATTTTTATTTATTTATTTGACACAGAGAGAGAGAGAGATCACAAGCAGGCAGAAAGGCAGAGGGGGGGGGGAAGAAGGCTCCCTGCTGAGCAGAGAGCCCCATGTGGGGCTTGATCCCAGGACCCTGAGATCATGACCTGAGCTAAAGGCAGAGCTTAACCCACTGAGCCACCTAGGCGCTCCCTCCTCTTTTTCTTCTTTGTGCTCCTGTTATTATTTTGCAAGAAGCACTGTCTAAGTCTGCTTACTATTCTATTTCTCTTGTGAGACTTGACTAACACAGTCTTTGGAAGAAAGTAAATATTCATGGTAGTGAAGAGGGTTTGACTTGAGGTATCTCAGACATAGAGTAAACTTTGTCTTCTCTGTTAAAGAGAACCTTGACTGGAGTCAAAACCCTTGCCATCTCCCATATTCGCCTTTTTCTTGGGTCTGCCTTTATTGGAAAGAGATACTCTGCCTAGGCTATCTGGGTCTGGGATGTCACCACTCCTAGATCATTCCTCTCTGATTTCCCAATGTCTGTCGTGCCAAACCTGGACATTGTTTTACCCTTTATCTTACCTGGCTCACAAGGTTGCTATAAGACAGTCGTTCTCAACTAGGGGCCATTTTGTATCCTAGACATTTAGCAACACCAGAAGACATTTCTAGTGGTTAAAACTTGGTGGATGCTACTGGCATTTGGAAGGTAAATGCTAGCAATGCTGTTAACCCATCCTATTCATAAGACAGCCAGCCATGACAGGTGATTACCTGGCCCCAAATATCAATAGTGTTGTGGCTGAAAAATTCTGTTGAAAGCGGGGTTTGGGACAATAACTTCACATTTTCTTTGCATTTCACAGATGAACAAATGAAGCCTCAGAAATGTTGGTTGCTCTGGCCAAGTTCACACAGAGTAGGGACTCGAACACAGTTTCTTTAGGTCTGTTCTTTATTCTCAAGTATGTTGCTTCTTGGAACTCAGTAGTTGCCACTATAGAGAGTGGCACAGTTCAGGTGATAGGAAAGGGAAAAGATGGCTGCAACAAATGGGAGAGGTGTAAGGTCAAAAGTCAGGGAAGTCTCTATTTAGTCTCATTTACCACTGTGCTCAATGTCTATGCACATGAGCAACTAGTGCTGCTGTACTGACTGCTGCAGGTTGCTGCAGGAACCTGGGAGCCAGTCATCAGTGAAGCCCTCATGTCCTCTCTCCAGCAATGTCTGCAGGTGATCACAGAGTGTGGAGACTGAATGAGACCTCCCTTTTTTGTTCATCTTAAAATGCAGCCCTGTCTGAAGGCAGTGGTGTGTGTGGCAGAGACTGAAGAAAAGTTCTCTGTGAAGTGGGAGAGGAGGTAAACAGGGGTGAGTTTAGTCTTCATAAACAAATGGAACCTGGCCAACGCTACAAGGGCATGCATGATTGCCCTCTGCCAAACAGCCAGCATTAGCAATCAGGTCTGGGAGCTGAGAAGATGAGGAATAAAAATGAGCTGCTGGCTCCCAGGAGGAATGGGCAGCTCTTTAGAAAGATTAAAGTTACCCTGTGCCTTTCTGTTTTCTAATTATATTCCATCTAGTTGATATCTCCAAATAACACAAGAATCCACAGTAGCTGTGTAAAGTAAATGGGCCAGTATGTTGTTCCACAGAAATTATGGGAAGAAGCTGAGCGAACTGCAGCAAGACTGCCTGACCACTCCTTGTGTGCCTGCATCTTCCTCCCCCAACACCAAAATCCTGTTCTCCAATGCCACCACCTCCTCCATAAATCCTGCCCTTAACTTCAATTTGGATGTGACCACTTTGCTTCCTGAATTCTCATAGCCTCTCTCTTTAAAATTTTCTCTATATTGTGGTTATTCAGGTCCATGTCTGATTCTCCATACTTCTTGACTCTCTAAAAGAATGCATACAAAGATATTTTTGTAAGAAAATAAAAGGAGGGGTCACATACACTACAGCCTACAACTCCAGCTGTGTCTCAGGGAATCATGCTCTGAATCTCTGGTTGTCCCCTTTCCCTGGGATTAGTCCATGTGTTTTTCTCCCTTCCCCTTTCCCTGGGATTAGTCCATGTGTTTTTCTTTCTTCCCCTTTCCGGTAGGCACTAACTTTGCTGGATTCTCTCTCCACTACAGTGCGCCATACTGTTGTCTCCAATCCCTTTGGAAGTCAGTCTTGAGATGACCTTCAGAGGGCACCCTCATCCCCACCCCATCCCAAGTAGGGATAGCTCATCAAAGCATTGTCTCCAAATAATGGGGCTTTGGTTGCACAAAAAGGAATCCCAGTGATTAGAAGTTCTCCCCAGATTATTGCTTTTCCTCTTCTACTAATCTTGAAGTAGGGATGTGATTTATTTATTTTTATACTTCCACTTCTACTCCTGTGCCAACCTTTGACTTATACAGAACAAGGGGCTTAAAAATCCACTTGATCAGAGGAGGGACAAGATGGCAGAGAAGTAGGAGACCCTGTTTCAAATGGTCCCCTAAAGTGAGCTAATTATCTACTAGAACACTCTGAGCACCCATGAAACCAGCCTGAGATGTAGGATTATACACTTCTGGATCTCTATGGGGGCAGAAGACACCATTGGAGAGGTAAAGTGTACTGGGAATGATTGGACTGATATCAGAGGATAAACAGAAGCAGGAGGGAGCCACCAGAACTGACCCACTGGAAAGTAATACCCCAATATGAAAGTGCCCTGTGATGGGGGACCAGCATTAACTTGGAGTCTAGTTAAAAGCACTCAAAATGAGCAAAAATCTTAAAAGGCAACCTGTGGAATTGGGTGGTCATGGGCATGGGCCTAAGCCCATGGACCCAGGTTGGCCACTGCCTGAGACCACCCATACCAGAAAGAGTGCAGCAGCGGAGCCCCAAGTTCCTGGTCCCAGAGCCCCCAGGTGGCTTGCACCACCACTGGGGCTCAGCTGGTGTGCACTCCCACCCCTGCATGAGGGAGTCTGATGGGCACTCTCTAGAACCACGACCTTTTGCACTTTGTGCTCATTGTGCAACCGGGGTCTGAACCGCGCTCCCCACCCATGCCTGAGAGTGCTCCATGTGGGCACTAGCCGGTGGTCTCTAGGACAAGCCGAGTATCTGAATGCTCCCAACCCAGACTTGAAGGAACTACCCCAGATAGCAGTCCTGGCAAAGGTAGCCACCGGAAGTGGGCTCCCTGGACCAACATCACTCCTGGTTTTAGTGCCATGGGGATGCAGAGAGAAGCAGGGACTTTGGGCAACCCTGAGATGGTGGCTGGGGACATGCACTGCCTGTGGGAGGTTGCACAGCTCAGTGTTTGCAAAGGGGGAGTCTGTGTGTACTAGACCACCCAGAGGGGAGTAGACTGAGGATTCTCTCTGAGACAGAGGTCTGGGTGCAGTTTGCTTTCCACTAAACCTCTGAAAAATCACAAAAAGCATCCAAAGAACAAAAACCTCCAGAGAACACAAGTCTAAAAACCTGATTTCCACAGAGCCCAACCCCTTGATAAGGAGCAGAGGGCTCAACCCAAGCAAGACTGATTGAAAAACAATGAGGCAGGCCCCTTCCCCAGAAAGTCAGCCAAAATAATGAGAGGACAACCACCACAGGGTCCCCATAAAACTGTAAAACCTCAATATTGAGGGAATACAATATATTAAGCTCCTGGTATTGCCGTAAAACCTACATTTCATAGATACAACTTTTATTTTTAATTGGTTCTCACCATTCTTGTTCTTTTTAAAATTTTAAGCCTCTTACTATTACAACTACAGGTTTAATACAACATATTCCATAATAACTTTAACTTGAACTTTTTTCATACATATACCTGTATTTTTCTTTTTCTTTTCTATTTTTTTAAATATACATATAGATAAAGATACACACTTCAAGGTAATCCTCTTTCCCTAATCAGTACTACCCCTATGTATAAACCAGTTTTAATCTCCCTTTATCTCTGGAAAGTTGAGTCCTTTAACAAAGATAGAGGTAGAAAGAACACCCCCCAAGACACGTGATTGTGACTGGTGAATCATAATTTTAGACAAGAGCTTTTGAGAGCAGCTAGGGGAAGAGATTCCCTATGTGCAGAGGAAGGTCCATCAGAATAACGTCAGACCTGTCCTCAGAAACCTGGGAAGCCAGAAAGGGCAGGCAAGACATATTGATGGCACTAAATGAGAAGAACATGCAGCCAAGAATACTTTATCCAGCAAGGCTGACATTCAAATAGATGGAGAGATAAAAAGTGTCCAAGACTGGCAAGGTTTAAAAGAGTATGTGACCACCAAGCCGGCACTACAAGAAATATTAAGGGGGGTTCTACAAAAGAAGAAAGAACCCAAGAGTGACATAGGACAGAAATTTACAGAGAAAATCTGTATAAACAAGGAGTTCACAGCCAACATGATGTCAATAAAAACTTATCTTTCAATAATCACTTTCAATGGGAATGGCCTAAATAGTCCCATAAAACAGCACCGGGTTGCAAACTGGATAAAATGACAGGACCCGTCCGTATGTTGTCTACAAAAGACCCATTTGGAGAGGAGTCAAGATGGCGGAGAAGTAGCAGGCTGAGACTACTTCAGCTAGCAGGAGATCAGCTAGATATCTAAAGATTGCAAACACCAGCAAATCCATCTGCAGATCGAAGAGAAGAAGAACAGAAATTCTTGAAACAGAAAAACAACCACTTTCTGAAAGGTAGGACTTGCGGAGAAGTGAATCCAAAGCAACGGGAAGATAGACCCTGGCGGGGAGGGGCCGGCTCCTGGCAAGCAGCGGAGCAAGGGAATACAAAATCAGGACTTTAAAAACTGTTCTGCTGAGGGACATCACTCCAGAGGCTAAACCGGGGCGAAGCCCACTCAGGGTCAGCGTGGCCTCAGGTCCCGCAGGGTCACAGAAGGATCGGGGGTGTCTGAGTGTCGCAGAGTTTGTGGGTATTGGAACGGGGAAGCTGGCTACAGAGAAAGAGCTGACAGAAAGATCACAGCTCGGGGTTACCTTGAACCAGTCAAAGGCTCGGTGAGCTCAGAGCGCGGCCGGAGGTCAGGCAGACGGGAGTAACTGGGCACTGTTCTCTGAGGGCGCACTGAGGAGTGGGGCCCCGGGCTCTGGGCTCCTCCCGGCCAGAGACCAGGAGGCTGCCATTTGTATTCCCATCCTCTGGAACTCTACGGAAAGTGCTCAGGGAACAAAAGCTCCTGAAAGCAAACCCCAGCAGATTACTCAGCCCGGCCCCTGGTAAGGGTGGCGCAATTCCGCCTGGGGCAAAGACACTTGAGAATCACTAAACCAGGCCCCTTCTCCAGAAGATCAGTAAGAAATCCAGCCAAGACCAAGTTCACCTACCAAGGAGTGCAGTTTCAATACCAAGGAGAGCAGCAGAATTCCAGAGGAGGAGAAAGCAAAGCACGGAACTCATGGCTTTCTCCCTGTGATTCTTTAGTCTTGCAGTTAATTTCTTTTTTTTTTTTTTTTCATTTTTTTTCTCTCCGTCTGCTAAAATTTTTTTAACTTTTACCCTTTTCTTTTTTAACGTTTTTAAACTAGTTTATCTAATATATATATATTTTTCTTCTTTATACTTTTCTTCATTCATTTTCTTTTTTAAATTCTTTTCTTTTTTTTTCCCCCCTTTCTTTCTTTCTGAACCTCTTTTTATCCCCTTTCTCCCCTCTCACGATTTGGGATCTCTTCTGATTTGGTTAAAACATATTTTCCTGGGGTTGTTGCCACCCTTTTAGTATTTTACTTGCTCCTTCATATACTCTTATCTGGACAAAATGACAAGGCGGAAAAATTCACCACAAAAAAAAGAGCAAGAGGCAGTACTGAAGCCTAGGGACCTAATCAATACAGACATTGGTAATATGTCAGATCTAGAGTTCAGAATGACAATTCTCAAGGTTCTAGCCGGGCTCGAAAAAGGCATGAAAGATATTAGAGAAACCCTCTCGGGATATATAAAAGTCCTTTCTGGAGAAATAAAAGAACTAAAATCTAACCAAGTTGAAATAAAAAAAGCTATTAATGAGGTGCAATCAAAAATGGAGGCTCTCACTGCTAGGATAAATGAGGCAGAAGAAAGAATTAGCAATGTAGAAGACAAAATGACAGAGAATAAAGAAGCTGAGCAAAAGAGGGACAAATAGCTACTGGACCACAAGGGGAGAATTCGAGAGATAAGTGACACCATAAGAAGAAACAACATTAGAATAATTGGGATTCCAGAAGAAGACGAAAGAGAGAGGGGAGCAGAAGGTATACTGGAGAGAATTATTGGGGAGAATTTCCCCAACATGGCAAAGGGAACGAGCATCAAAATTCAGGAGGTTCAGAGAATGCCCCTCAAAATCAATAAGAATAGGCCCACACCCCGTCACCTAATAGTAAAATTTAGAAGTCTCAGTGACAAAGAGAAAATCCTGAAAGCAGCCCGGGAAAAGAAGTCTGTAACATACAATGGTAAAAATATTAGATTGGCAGCAGACTTATCCACAGAGACCTGGCAGGCCAGAAAGAGCTGGCATGATATATTCAGAGCACTAAACAAGAAAAACATGCAGCCAAGAATACTATATCCAGCCAGACTATAATAGAAAATAGAAGGAGAGATTAAAAGCTTCAAGGACAAACAAAAACTGAAAGAATTTGCAAACATCAAACCAAAAAAAAATATTGAAAGGGGTTTTCTAAGCAAAGAGAGAGCCTACAAGTGGTAGATCAGAAAGGAACAGAAACAATATACAGTAACAGGCACCTTACAGGCAATACAGTGGCACTAAATTCATATCTCTCAATAGTTACCCTGAATGTTAATGGGCTAAATACCCCAATCAAAAGACACAGGGTATCAGAATGGATAAAAAAACAAAACCCATCTATATGTTGCCTACAGGAAACTCATTTTAAGCCCGAAGACACCTCCAGATTTAAAGTGAGGGGGTGGAAAAGAATTTACCATGCTAATGGACATCAGTAGAAAGCAGGAATGGCAATCCTTATATCAGATCAATTAGATTTTAAGCCAAAGACTATAATAAGAGATGAGGAAGGACACTATATCATACTCAAAGGGTCTGTCCAACAAGAAGATCTAACAATTTTAAATATCTATGCCCCCAACGTGGGAGCAGCCAACTATATAAACCAATCAATAATAAAATCAAAGAAACACATCAACAATAATACAATAACAGTAGGGGACTTTAACACTCCCCTCACTGAAATGGACAGATCATCCAAGCAAAAGATCAACAAGGAAATAAAGGCCTTAAATGACACACTGGACCAGATGGACATCACAGATATATTCAGAACATTTCATCCCAAAGCAACAGAATACACATTCTTCTCTAGTGCACATGGAACATTCTCCAGAATAGATCACATCCTCAGTCCTAAATCAGGACTCAATTGGTATCAAAAGATTGGGATCATTCCCTGCATATTTTCAGACCACAGTGCTCTGAAGGTAGAACTCAACCACAAGAGGAAGTTTGGAAAGAACCCAAATACATGGAGACTAAACAGCATCCTTCTAAAGAATGAATGGGTCAACCGGGAAATTAAAGAAGAATTGAAAAAAATCATGGAAACAAATGATAATGAAAATACAACAGTTCAAAATCTGTGGGACACAACAAAGGCAGTCCTGAGAGGAAAATATATAGCGGTACAAGCCTTTCTCAAGAAACAAGAAAGGTCTCAGGTACACAACCTAACCCTACAGCTAAAGGAGCTGGAGAAAGAACAAGAAAGAAACCCTAAGCTCAGCAGAAGAGGAGAAATCATAAAGATCAGAGCAGAAATCAATGAAATAGAAACCAAAAAAACAATAGAGCAAATCAATGAAACTAGGAGCTGGTTCTTTGAAAGAATTAATAAAATTGATAAACCCTTGGCCAGACTTATCAAAAAGAAAAGAGAAAGGACCCAAATAAATAAAATCATGAATGAAAGAGGAGAGATCACAACTAACACCAAAGAAATACAAACAATTATAAGAACATACTATGAGCAACTCTACGCCAACACATTTGACAATCTGGAAGAAATGAATGCATTCCTAGAAACATATAAACTACCACAACTGAACCAGGAAGAAATAGAAAGCCTGAACAGACCCATATCCAGTAAGGAGATTGAAACAGTCATTAAAAATCTCCAAACAAACAAAAGCCCAGGGCCAGACGACTTCCTGGGGGGATTCTACCAAACATTTAAAGAAGAACTAATTCCTATTCTCCTGAAACTGTTCCAAAAAATAGAAATGGAAGGAAAATTTCCAAACTCATTTTATGAGGCCAGCATCACCTTGATCCCCAAACCAGACAAGGATCCCATCAAAAAAGAGAGCTATAGACCAATATCCCTGATGAACACAGAGGCAAAAATTCTCACCAAAATACTAGCCAAAAGGATTCAACAGTACATTAAAAGGATTATTCACTACGACCAAGTGGGATTTATTCCAGGGCTGCAAGTTTGGTTCAACATCCGCAAATCAATCAATGTGATAAAACACATCAATAAAAGAAAGAACAAGAACCATATGATACTCTCAATAGATGCTGAAAAAGCATTTGACAAAGTACAGCATCCCTTCCTGATCAAAACTCTTCAAAGTGTAGGGATAGAGGGCACATACCTCAATATTATCAAAGCCATTTATGAAAAACCTACCGCAAATATCATTCTCAATGGAGAAAAACTGAAAGCTTTTCCGCTAAGGTCAGGAACACGGCAGGGATGTCCATTATCACCACTGCTATTCAACATAGTACTAGAAGTTCTAGCCTCAGCAATCAGACAACAAAAGGAAATTAAAGGCATCCAAATCCGCAAGGAAGAAGTCAAACTATCACTCTTCGCAGATGATATGATGCTATATGTGGAAAACCCAAAAGACTCCACTCCAAAACTGCTAGAACTTGTACAGGAATTCAGTAAAGTGTCAGGATATAAAATCAATGCACAGAAATCAGCTGCATTTCTCTACACCAACAGCAAGATAGAAGAAAGAGAAATTAAGGAGTCAATCCCATTTACAATTGCACCCCAAACCATAAAAGATACCTAGGAATAAACCTAACCAAAGAGGCACAGAATCTATACTCAGAAAACTATAAAGTACTCATGAAAGAAATTGAGGAAGACACAAAGAAATGGAAAAGTGTTCCATGCTCCTGGATTGGAAGAATAAATATTGTGAAAATGTCTGTGCTACCTAAAGCAATCTACACATTTAATGCAATTCCTATCAAAATACCATCATCTTTTTCAAAGAAATGGAACAAATAATTCTAAAATTTATATGGAACCAGAAAAGACCTTGAATAGCCAAAGGGTTATTGAAAAATAAAGCCAAAGTTGGTGGCATCACAATTCCGTACTTCAAGCTCTATTACAAAGCTGTCATCATCAAGACAGCATGGTACTGGCACAAAAACAGACACATAGATCAATGGAACAGAATAGAGAGCCCAGAAATAGACCCTCAACTCTATGGTCAACTAATCTACGACAAAGCAGGAAAGGATGTCCAATGGGAAAAAGACAGCCTCTTCAATAAATGGTGTTGGGAAAATTGGACAGCCACGTGCAGAAAAATGAAATTGCAGCATTTCCTTACACCACACACAAAAATAGACTCAAAATGGATGAAGGATCTCAATGTGAGAAAGGAATCTATCAAAATCCTTCAGGAGAACACAGGCAGCAATCTCTTCGACCTCAGCCGCAGCAACATCTTCCTAGGAACATCACCAAAGGCAAGGGAATCAAGGGCAAAAATGAACTATTGGGATTTTATCAAGATCAAAAGCTTTTGCACAGCAAAGGAAACAGTTAACAAACCAAAAGACAACTGACAGAATGGGAGAAGATATTTGCAAACGACATATCAGAATAAAGACTAGTGTTCAAAATCTTTAAAGAACTTAGCAAACTCAACACCAAAGAACAAATAATCCAATCAAGAAATGGGCAGAGGACATGAACAGATATTTCTGCAAAGAAGACATCCAGATGGCCAACAGACACATGAAAAAGTCCTCCATATCACTTGGCATCAGGGAAATACAAATCAAAACCACAATAAGATATCACCTCACACCAGTCAGAATGGCTAAAATTAACAAGTCAGGAAATGACAGATGCTGGTGAGGATGCAGAGAAAGGGGAACGCTCCCATACTGTTGGTGGGAATGCAAGCTGGTGCAACCACTCTGGAAAACAGCATGAAGGTTCCTCAAAATGTTGAAAATAGAACTACCCTATGACCCAGCAATTACACTACTGGGTATTTACCCTAAAGATACAAACGTAGTTACCCGAAGGGGCACGTGCACCCGAATGTTTATAGCAGCAATGTCCACAATAGCCAAACTATGGAATGAACCTAGATGTCCCTCAACAGATGATGGATAAAGAAGAGGTGGTATATATACACAATGGAATACTATGCAGCCATCAAAAGAAATGAAATCTTGCCATTTGCGACAATGTGGATGGAACTAGAGCGTATTATGCTTAGCGAAATAAGTCAAGCGGAGAAAGACAACTATCATATGATCTCCCTGATATGAAGAAGTGGAGATGCAACATGGGGGCTTAAGTAGGTAGGAGAAGAATAAATGAAACAAGATGGGATTGGGAGGGAGACAAACCATAAGTGACTCTTAATCTCACAAAACAAACTGAGGGTTGCTGTGGGGAGGGGGGTTGGGAGAAGGGGGGTGGGGTTATGGACACTGGGGAGTGTATGTGCTTTGGTGAGTGCTGTGAAGTGTGTAAAGCTGGCGATTCACAGACCTGTACCCTTGGGGATAAAAATATATGTTTATAAAAAATAAAAAATTAAAGATAAAATAAAAAGACCCATTTGGAACCTAAGGACACATGTAGACTGAACGTGAAGGGATGGAGAAACATCTTTCATGCCAATGGGCCTCAAAAGAAGGCTGGGGTAGTGATTCTCATATCAGATAAATTAGATTTTTAAACTAAAGACTGTAGTAAGAGATTAAAAAGGACACTACATCATTCCTAAATGTTCTATCCATCAAGAAGATCAACAATTATAAATATTTATGCCCCCAATATGGGAGTAGTCAACTACATAAGACAACTGTTAATCAAGATAAAGAGTCATATTGATATAAATACATTAATAGTAGGGGATCTTAACATGCCACTCTTAGTAATAGACAGATCATCCAAGCAGAAAATCAATAAAGAAACAAGAGCATTGAATGACACATTGGAGAAAATGGTCCTCATTGCTATATACAGAACATTCCACCCTAAAACACAGAATACTCATTCTTCTCGAGCACACATGGAGCTTTCTCCAGAAGGGACCTCATACTAGGTGACAAATCAGGACTCAACGGATACCAAAAGATTGAGATTGTTCCCTGCATATTCTCAGATCACAATGTTTGAAACTGGAACTCAACCACAAGAAAATGTTCGGAAGGAATTCAAACACCTGGACGCTAAAGACCACCTTGCTTAAGAATGCTTGGATCAACCAGGAACTCAAAGAAGAACTTAAGCAATTCATGGAGACCATTAAGAATGAAGACGGTTTGATCCAAAACCTATGGGATACAGCAAAGGCAGTCCAAAGGGGCCAATACAAAGCCATCCAAGACTCCCTCAAAAAAAAACCTGAAAAATCCAGAATACACTGTGTTTACACCTTAAAGAACTGGGGAATCAACAACAAATTAAGCCAACCCCCTACACAAGAAGGGAAATAATCAAGATTAGAGCAGAGATCAATGAGATAGAAACTAGAGATACAGTAGAACCCCTCAAAGAAACTATAAGCTATGTTTTTGAAAGAATAAATTAGATCAATAAACCATTGGCCAAACTAATCCAAAAGAAAAGAGTGAAGACCCAAATTCGTTAAATTATGAATGAAAAGGGAGAGATCACGACTAACACCAAGGAAATAGAAACAATCATCAGAAAGTATTATCAACAGTTACATGCCAATAAGTTAAGCAATCTAAATGAAATGGATGCATTCCTGGAAACCTATAAACTTCCAAAACTAAATCAGGAAGAAATTGACAACCTGAATAGACCAAATCTAGTGACGATTTTGAATCAGTGATCAAAAACCTCCCAAAAAAACAAGAGCCCAGGACCTGATGGATTCCCTGGGGAATTCTACCAAACTTTCAAAGAATAAATAATACCTATTCTGAAGCTGTTTCAAAAAATTGAAGCAGAAGGAAATTTTCCAGACCCTTTTTATGAAACCAGCATTACCCTGATCCCCAAACCAGGCAAAGACCCCACCAAAAAGGAGAATTTCAGACCAATATCCCTGATGAATATGGGTGCTAAGATTCTCAACAAGATCCTAGCTAATAGGGTCCAACAGTACATTAAAAATATTATCCACCATGACCAGGTGGGATTTATCCCTGGGTTTCAAGGGTGGTTCAACATTTTCAAATCAATGAATGTGATAGAACAAATCAATAAGAGAAGAGAGAAGGACCGCATGGTCTTCTCAATTGATGCAGAAAAAGCATTTGACAATATACAGCAACCATTCTTGATTAAAACACTTCAAAGTATAGGGATAAAGAGAACATTCCTCAGCTTCATAAAATCTACCTATGAAAAACCCACAGAGAACATAGTCCTCAATGGGCAAAAGCTGACAGCCTTCCTTTTGAGATCAGAAACATGACAAAGATGCCCACTCTCACCACTCTTGCTCAACATAGTATTAGAAGCCATAGCAACAGCAATCAGACAACAAAGAGAAATAAAAGGTATTCAAATTGGCAATGAAGAAGTGAAACTCTCTCTCTTCGCAGATGACATGATAATTTCTATGGAAAACCCAAAAGACTCCACCCCCAAACTACTAGAACTCATTCAGCAATTCAGTAATGTGGCAGGATACAAAATCAATGCACAGAAATCAGTTGTTTTCTTATACACTAACAGTGAAAAAATAGGGAGGGAAATTAGAGAATCAATTCCATTTACTATAGCACCAAGAACCATAAGATACCTGGGAATAAGCCTAACCAAAGAGGTAACGGATCTGTACTTGAGGAACTACAGAACACTCATGAAAGAAATTGAGGAAGACATAAAAAGATGGAAGACCATTCCATGCTCAGGGATTGGAAGAATAAACATTGTTAAAATGTCTATACTGCCTAGAGCAATCTATACTTTCAATGCCATCCCGATCAAAATTCCACGGGCATTTTTCAAAGTGCTGGAACAAACAATCTTAAAATTTGTATGGAACCAGAAGAGACCCTGAATTGCTAAGGAAATGTTGAAAAAGAAAAACAAAACTGGGGCATCACATTGCCTGATTTCAAGCTTTACTACAAAACTGTGATCACTAAGACAGCATGGTACTGTCACAAAAAGACAAAAATAGACCAATGGAACAGAGTAGAGAGCCCAGATATGGATCCTCAACTTTATGGTCAAATAATCTGTGAGAAAGTAGGAAAAAAATACACAGTGGGAAAAAGACACTCTCTTCAATAAATGGTACTGGGAAAAATAGACAGCTATGTGTAGAAGAATGAAACTCAACTATTCTCTTACACCATACACAAAGATCAACTCGAAACTGATAAAAGACCTCAACGTGAGGCAGGCATCTATCAAATTCCTAGAGGAAAACCTAGGCAGTAACCTCTTCGACATTGGTCACAGCAACTTCTTCAAGATATGTTTCCAAAGACAAAGGAAACAAAAGGGAAAATGAACTTTTGGGACTTCATTAAGATCAAAAGCTTCTGCACAGCAAACAGTCAACAAACAGAGGCAACCATGGATTGGGAGAAGATATTCGCAAATGATAATACAGACAAAGGGTTGATATCCAGGATGTATAAAGAACTCCTCAAACTCAACAAACACGAAACAGATAATCATGTCAAAAAATGGGCAGAAGACATGAATAGATACTTCTCCAAAGAAGACATACAAATGACTACCAGACACGTGAAAAAATGTTCATCATCATTAGCCATCAGGGAGATTCAAATCAAAACCGCATTGAGATACTACCTTACACCAGTTAGAATGGCCAAAATTAACAAGAGAGTAAACAACATGTGTTGGAGAGGACGTGGAGAAAGGGGTACCCTCTTACTCTGTTGGTTGGAATGCAAGTTGGTGTGCAGCCACTTTGGAGAACAGTGTGGTGATTCCTTAAGAAATTAAAAATAGAGCTTCCCTATGACTGTACAATTGCACTACTGGGTATTTACCCCAAAGATACAGGTCTGGTGAAAAGAAAGGTCATCTTCACCCCAGTGTTCATGGTAGCAATGGCCACAGTTGCCAAACTGTGGAAAGAACCAAGATGCCCTTCAACAGATGAATGGATAAAGAAGATATGGTTAATGTATACAATGGAGTCTTATGCCTCCATCAGAAAGGATGAATACCCAACTTTTATATCAACACAGACGGTACTGGAAGAGATTATGCTGAGTGAAATTAGTCAACCGGAGAGAGTCAATTATCATCTGGTTTCACTTACTTGTGGAGCATAAGGAATAACACAGAGGACACTAGGAGATGGAGAAGAGAAGTGAGTTGGGGAACTGGAGGAGGAGACAAACCATGAAAGACTGTGGACTTTGAGAAACAAACTGAGGGTTTTGGGGGGCTGGGGGGGTTGGATGAGCCTGGTGGTGGGTATTATGGAGGGCACGTATTGCATGGAGCACAGGGTGTGGTGCATAAACAATGAATTTTGGAACACTGAAAAAAAAATGAAATGATCAGAAGAATGAATGGGATATTTTTCTTTTGGAGTCTCCACTAAGATAGACCTCATTCCTTTTTCTTTCTTTTTTTTTTTTTTAAATTTTGCACATTTGCCTGGCTTCTTTTATTTCATTTATTTATTTATTTTTTGGTAATAAACACTTTTTTTGTATATAAATAAATATATATATAGAGAGAAATATATATTTATATCACCCACCCTCACCCCTTTCCCCTCCAAAACCCTCAGTTTCTCAGGGTCCACAGCCTTTCATACTTCATCTCCCTCTCTTGTTTTCCCCAACTCACTTCTCCTCTCCTCCCAATGTCCTCCATGTTATTCCTTATGCTCCACAAGTAAGTGAAACCATATGATAAATGACTCTCTCTGCTTGACTTATTTCACTCAGAATAATCTCCTCCAGTGTCATCCATGTTGATACAAAAGTTGGGTATTTATATTTCTTTTTTCTTTTTTTTTTCTTTTTAAAGATTTTATTTATTTATTTGCAGAGAGAGAGAGGTCACAAGGAGGCAGAGAGGCAGGCAGAGGGGGGGGGGAGTCAGGCTCCATGCTGAGCAGAGAGCCCAATGTGGGGCTTGATCCCAGGACCCTGGGATCATGACCCGAGCCGAAAACAGAGGCTTAACCAACTGAGCCACCCAGGTGCCCCCAGGGTATTCATCTTTCTGATGGAGGCATAATACTCCATTGTATATATGAACCATTTCTTCTTTATCCATTCTAGACCTCATTCCTAATTGAAAAGAACAGATATTGGTCACTTCACCTATTATTTCTCCCATATCTTTGCCATGGCTCCTGAGGATTCTTGTCTTATCTAAACCTGAAGGGAAAGAAGACAGAAGGAGAGAGATTAGAAGAGTTTTTTCCTGAAGAATTCCCCTGCCCAGCACCCGAAGGACATATGGTAGCAGGAGAGATGCTATGATTAGTAGAGTAGAAAAATGGAGAGGCAAGAAAGTCCTAATATAAAACTTACAAACTTTAAGAGAAGAAAAACTTTTTATTTCTTTTAGTGTCATACCCTAGACAGTGGAAGCTGTGAAAAGAAATTCTTTTTCCAGCTGAGTTTCAGCAGAATCTAAAAACTGGTGAACCGTTATGAAAAAAATCGGTACAGTTTTCAACAGTGGGACTTAACAAGAATATAGGCTGCTCATTAAATACGCTGCCTGCCTATTTCCAAAATTGAAGAGTGTCTTTCTAAAGTTATACCATGCTTCAGTGTCATTCCAATGAATTTTCTTAGTCCTTGACATTTAATCATTCACAACTGCTTTTTACAGCCTCATTTCTATTACCATCATGAACATAATATTATCATGCAATTAATGGCATAATATCTTGCAAAACTCACTATCTGCCAAGTAGGTGCTGGGTACTGGTTAAAACAGTTGACTTGGCAATCAATGGGACATTGAAGTGTTTTATGGGAATTAAGAAAGGCAAGATATATTGAATTTCAATGGCTGCTAACTAAATCTTCAAACTCCTAGGTGAAACCTGTTTCCCCTGTATCCAAATTAAGTCTCCAGTTCTAGAGTCAGTCTTGAGAAGCAAAAGTAAATTAATTACACTTAAAGAATAAGTATACTCTTGGGGCACCTGGATGGCTCAGTGGGTTAAGCCGCTGCCTTCGGCTCAGGTCATGATCTCAGGGTCCTGGGATTGAGTCCCGCATCGGGCACTCTGCTCAGCAGGGAGCCTGCTTCCTCCCCTCTCTCTCTCTGCCTGCCTCTATGCCTACTTGTGATCTCTCTCTGTCAAATAAATAAATAAAATCTTAAAAAAAAAAGAATAAGTATACTCTTTTATTTTATATATATTTGTTATTAAGTATATTATACTTAAAGAATAAGAAGGGTAAATAAGAGTGAGGCAAATTCAATCAGGTCAGCTTGAAATCTTTAGGTGGTCCTTGAATTTGTTGAAAAGAAAAAGAATTCTGTTGCTACAAGAGTAGCGTTTAAAGTATAGTATATGAATAAATAATAATAGTTAAGCAGATTCCTGCTTGGGTCTTTGTTCTTCTGTCCGAGCTCAGGTTTTGTGGCGGGAACTTTCACCATCTTAAGTAGCCCTTTCTTTCTGCCAGCCCAACATACACTATGGAGTATTATACCTCTATCAGAAAGGATGAATACCCAACATTTGTAGCAACATGGGCGTGACTGGAAGAGATTATGCTGAGTGAAATAAGTCAAGCAGAGAGAGACAATTATCATATGGTTTCACTTATTTGTGGAGCATAACAAATATCATGGAGGACATAAGGAGATGGAGAGGAGAAGGGAGCTGAGGGAAATTGGAAGAGGTGAACCATGAGAGACTATGGACCCTGAAAAACAACCTGAGGGTTTTGAAGGGGCAGGGGGGTGGGAGGTCGGGGTACCAGGTGGTGGGTATTGGGGAGGGCACATATTGCATGGAGCACTGGGTGTGGTGCAAAAACAAAGAATACTGTTACGCTGAAAAGAAATAAAACAAACAAACAAACAAACAAAAAACAAATAAAAAGCTGAACGAACTAAAAAATCAATAATTCTTCTTAGATCCATCAGAGAAATGAGGTCACCATATTGATGACAAAACATTTTTGAAAGTTGCTAAAAGTAGATCTCAAAAGTTCTCATTCCCAGAAAAAATTCTGTGATTATGTATGGTGTGGATGTTAACTAGACCTATTATAATCACTTTATACAAATATTGAATCTTCATGTTGTACGCCTGAAACTAATATGTTATATGTTAATTATATCTCAATAAAAAAGAGTAAGATGACATCAAGAACAGATGTATAATGTAAACATAGTGGTGGAAATACTAAGAATCAAAAAGAAATGCTGGGGATCAAAACACTGCCTCCCCCCACCCCCATTTGGATTGATGGACAGCCAGATACAGAGAATGACAACCTATTGTAGCAGAAACCCATGAACAGAAACCTATGTGGGAGCAGTGGTAGGGTAGGAAATGCAAAACTATACTTTGATGAATTTCTGAAGGCTTGGTATGGATAATTCTGAGAGTTAAAAGCGCCAGGGGACTCTGTCACTGGGGCATCAACACTCCTAGGACCTGCAGGAGCTCTACAGAGGAAAATCCCCTCCTGCTCCTGGCAGGAGCAGGGGAAAAGGAACAGTTTTGAAATATACCAGAGCATTCTGTTCTTAACAAGACTTTCTCTCAGAAGAAACTGTTTTACCAGAGTCTAACCTCCTGGTGGTTTAATCTACGTGGGGGAAGGGAAATACCTAACTCTAGCTTCCCTGAACCATTCTGTCCCAAACCTATGTGGGGCAGAAACACTAAGAAGAACTGGTGAAATTTACAGTCCAGGTCCCACATTCTCACTAAATAAATGAAACCCAGTTGTGACACTACAGAATACTTTTCTTCATCCTCCCTCGCATATCTCACCACTACATTGTTAAAGGCCTATTTGCCATAGTTCTTTTTTCTTCTTTTTTTTTAAAATTTTTTTATAAACATAGAATATATTTTTATCCCCAGGGGTACAGGTCTGTGAATCGCCAGGTTTACACACTTCACAGCACTCACCAAAGCACATACCCTCCACAATGTCCATAACCCCACCTTCCTTCTCCCAACCCCCCTCCCCCCAGCAACCCTCAGTTTGTGAGATTAAGAGTCACTTATGATTTTCTCCCTCCCAATCCCATCTTGCCATAGTTCTTTTTACCCACTTTTCAACAAAAAGTACAGTGTATACTAAAAGGCAAAAAACAGGGGTGCCTGGGTGGCTCAGTTAGTTAAAGCCTCTGCCTTTGGCTGGGGTCATGATCCCAGGGTCCTGGGATCGAGCCTCACCTTGGGCTCTGTGCTCCGCGGAGAGCCTGCTTCCTCCTCTCTCTCTCCCTGCCTGCCTCTCTGACTTCTTGTGATCTCTGTCTGTCAAATAAATAAACAAAATATTAAAAAAAAAAAAAAGGCAAAAACACAGTGTGAAGAGAGTCAACAAGCACCAGAACCAGAGTTGGATGTGGCAGGAATGTTGGAATTATTAGACAAGGCATTAAAAAAAAAAGAAAGGTGACTATAGTTAATAATGCTGTAATACATTCTTGGAAGTTGCTAAGAGAATAGATCTTAAAAGTTCTCATCATAAGAAAAAAATTTATAACCATGTATGGTGAGGGGTGTTAACTAGAATTATTGTGGTGATCATTTGGCAATATATACAAATGTTGAATCATTATATCATGCCTGAAATATAAAATAATGTTATATGTTAATTATATCTCTATTAAAAAGGCATAAACTACATGCAAGAACAGATGGATAATATAAACATGGAGATGGAAATTTCAAGAACCAAAAAGAAATGCTAGAGATCAAAAACACTATAACAGAAATGAAGAATGCTTTTGATGGGCTTATTAATAGACTGGATATGGCTGAGGAAAGAATATTCAGGGTTGAAGAAATGACAATGGAAATTTCCAAAACTGAAAAGCAAATAGTAAAAAGACTGGAAAAAAAAAAAAAAAACCCAACCCAGAACAGAATATGCAAGAACTGGGGGACAACTACCCAAGTTACATGTAATGGGAATAATTGAAGAATAGAGAAAGGAGAAGTAAATTTGAAAACATAATAACTAAGAATTTCTCAAAATTAATGTCAGACACCAAACCAGGAAGCTCAGGGAAGGATAAATGCCAAAAAGAAAAAAATCAAATCAAATCAAAACAAAACAAAACAGAAAAACCCCAACTATGGGGCACCTGGGTGGCTCAGTGGGTTAAGCCTCTGCCTTTGGCCCAGGTCATGATCTCAGGGTCCTGGGATTGAGCCTCGAATCAGGCTCTCTGCTTGACAGGGAGCCTGCTTCCCCTTTCTCTCTGCCTGCCTCTCTGCCTACTTGTGATCTCTCTCTCTCTGTGTCAAATAAATAAAATCTTAAAAAAAAACCCAAACTACACCTACACATATTATATTCAAACATTAGAAAATCAAAGATAAAAAAATCTTGAAAGAAGCCAGAGTGGGGGAAAAGATCTTATCCAACTAGGGGCAAAGTTAAGAATTGTACCTCATTTCTTCTTAGAAACCATGGAAGAAAAAAGACAGTGAAGTGTAATAATTAAAATGCTGAAGGAAAAACCACAAATCATAATTCTGTACCCTGTCAGTTTACCCTTCAAAAATGAAGGAGAAATAAAGACTTTTTCATACATACAAAAAATAGAGGGAATTTTTTGCCAGTAGAACAGCCTGGCAAAAAAATGTTAAGTAAAGTTGTTTGGAAGGAAGGAAAATTATATGGGTCAGAAACTTTGATCTGCATAAAAAAAGGAAGTACATCAAAGAATGAATAAATGAAGGTAAAATAAAAACTTTTATTTTTCTTCTGTTTTTACTTGCATTGTTCTTTTTTTTAAATTTTTTTCCAGCATATCAGTATTCATTATTTTTGCACCACACCCAGTGCTCCATGCAATCTGTGCCCTCTATAATACCCACCACCTGGTAGCCTGACCTCCCAGCTCCCACCCCTTCAAAACCCTCAGATTGTTTTTCAGAGTCCATAGTCTCTCGTGGTTCACCTCCCCTTCCAATTTCCCCCAACTCCCTTTTCTTCTCTATCTCCCCTTGTCCTCCATGTTATTTGTTATGCTCCACAAATAAGTGAAACCATATGATAATTGACTCTCTCTGCTTGACTTATTTCACTCAGCATCATCTCTTCCAGTCCCGTCCATGTTGCTACAAAAGTGGGGTATTCGTCCTTTCTGATGGAGGCATAATACTCCATAGTGTATATGGACCACATCTTCCTTATCCATTCGTCTGTTGAAGGGCATCTTGGTACTTTCCACAGTTTGGCGACCGTGGCCATTGCTGCTATAAACATTGCATTGTTCTTTTATCTGTTGAAATATATTTGACATATAAGATTGTACAAATTTAAGGTGTACACAATGTGTATTTGATACATCATATATGGTACTATGATTGCCATTGTAGTGATACTTAGCATTTCTATCACATTACACAATTATTCTTTCTATTTGGTGATTGGAATGATAAATTTTAATCTTTTAGCAAGCTTGATGATTATAATACATCATTGTCAATATTCACTATACTGTGCATTAGGTCTGTAGGGCTTATTTAATGCTACTTGCAAGTTTGTATCCTTAAGCCACATCTGTCCTATCTTTTCATCACCATCATCCCCTGTTAACCACCACTTTACACTCTCTTTTTATAAGTTTGGCTTTAGATTCCACCTTTATATGATACTACATAGTACTTGTCTATGATTTATCTTAGCATAATGTGCTCAGGTTCCATCCATGTCATACAAAATGGCATGATATCCTTTCTCATGCCTGAATATTTTATTTTCTATCAATCATCTATCTATCTATCTATCATCTATCTATCTATCATCATCATCTATCATCTATCTATCATCTACCACATCTTTATCCATTCATTTGTTAATGGACACTTAGATTGGTTCCATATCTTGGCTATTGTGAATAAAACTGCAATAAACATGAGAGGGCAGGTAATTTCTTTGGTGTCCTGTGCTTATTTCCTTCGGGTATATGCTCAGGAGTGGAATTGCTAAATCATATGATAGATCTATTTTTAAGTTTTTAAGGAATATCCATATGTTTTCCATAGTTTTCTTATTCTTATTTGATCTAACAGATAATAGTTTGTTCAAAATAATAATAGAAAATTTTTTTTATTTTATAAGCATATATATATAAACAAAATAAGTGACAGCAATGTACAAAGTACAGAAGGGAGGAATTAGTAATATTTTGTTTTTACGTTACTTACCCTAAGCATGGAGCAGTATAATGTTATTTGAAGGTGGATTTTGAGCAGTTGTAGATTGATCTATATTAAAAATTCCAAGGAAACTGCTAAAAATAATATAAAAAGAAGTATATCAAACTTCGATATTTGATAAAAATACCAAATTTAATGATGAAAAACCCCAAAAATCTTTTTCACTAAGATCAGGAACAAGGAAGAATGTATTCTGTCACCAGCCCTTTTCAACAGTGTATTAAAAGTCCTAGTTCATGTAATAGGACAAGAAAAGGAAATAAAAGATGTACAGATCTAGAAGGAAGAAATAAAATTGTCTTTGTTTGCAGATGACATAATTGTCTATGTGGAAAATCCAAAAGAATTGACAAAAAACATCCCTCGAACTAACAGGTGATTCTAGTAAGGTCTCAGAACACAAGTTTAGCATAAAAAAACAGTTGTTTTCCTATACCACCAATGAACAAATGAAATCTGAAATTAAAAACGCATTATCTGAGGGTTTTGAAGGGGCGAGGGGGTAGGAGGTCAGGGTACCAGGTGGTGGATGTTATAGAAGGCACGGATTGCATGGAGCACTGGGTGTGGTGCAAAAATAATGAATACTGTTATGCTGAAAAAAAGCAAAAAAAAAAAAAAAACCTGGGTAGGAAAAAAATTAAAAAGTAAAAAATACATAAAAACAAAATAAAAAATAAAAAACCTAGGTAGCAATTGCATAGGTATGTATCCTTTGTGAACACTTTGATGATTTGTGCATAGATGTGCCCACTTTTAAAATTTATTCACCGACAAAAAATCCCCAGCACATTATTATTTATATTAGCACTTCCAAAAAGGACATATGTAGATATAAATCTAGCAAAATACATACAAGACCTATATGAGGAAAACTACAAAACTCTGATGAAAGGGTATCAAAGAAGTAAATAAATGACATAATCCATGTTCATGGATTTGAAAACTCATGATCCATCTATGTTATTACAAATGGCGTGATATCCTTTCTCATGGCTGAACAATATTTTATTATCTATCTATCTATCTATCTATCTATCAATCATCTATCTATCTCTTTATCTATCTATCATCATCATCTACCTATCTACCTATCATCCATCTATCATCTACCTATCTACTATCACCTATCTATGTATATTTATCACATTTTTATCCATTCATTTGTTAATTGACACTTAGATTAATTCCATATCTTGGCAATTGTGAATAAAACTGCAATAAACATGAGAGTGCAGACATTTCTTTTGTGTCCCGTGCTTATTTGGTGTCCTGATAATACTGATTATCAAGATGTCAATTCTTCCCAACTTGGTCTATCTATTCAGTATAATCCCAGTCAAAATTCCAGTAAATTATTTTATGGCTATCAACAAACTGAATCTAAAGCTTATATGGTGAGGCAAAAGACACAGAATAGCCAATAGAATGTTGAAGAACAACAAGTTGGAAGACTCACATCAATACTTATTCTAAAGTTACACAACCAAGACTCTGTGGTTTTGGTGAAAGAATAGACAGATCGATGGATCAGAATGGAGAGCCCAGAAAAAGACTTATAATCTACTGATCTTTGACAAAGGAGCAAAGGCAATACAATGTAATATAGCTAGTATTTTCAACAAATGGTGCTGGAACAACTGGACAGTTACAAGTAAAACAAACAAACAAACAAACAAGCAAAAAAGCCCTCCAGAGTTCTCACACCCTTTTTAAGAAATACTCAAAATGAATCACAGACCTAAATGTAAAATGCAAAAGCTATAAAACGAGAAGATAACATGAGAGAAAATCTAGATGATCTTGAACATGGCAGTGATTTTTTAGATACAACACCAAAGACATTATCCATGAAAGAAATGATAGATAAGATATCTGACATTAAAATTAAAAACTTCTGGGGCACCTGGGTGGCACAGTCAGTTAAATTTCCAATTCTTGATTTTGGCTTACGTCATGACCTCGGGGTCATGAGATCCAGCCCCCCATAGGCCCTGCAACCAGTGGGGAGTCTGCTTGAGATTTTCCTCTCCTCTGTGCCACTCCCCCTCCCATGATCTCTTTCAAATAAATAAATCTTTAAAAAAATTAAAGTTTCTGCTCTGTGAGACAATATCAAGACAATGAGAAGACAAGCCACAGACCAGAAGAAAATATTTGCAAGACACATCTGATAAAGAACTGCTATCCCAAGTATCAAAGGATTCTTAAACTCAACAGAAAGAAAATGAGCAACCTGTTTGAAAAATGAGCCAAAGGCCTGAATGAACTTATCACCAAAAAAGATAGACAGATCGCAAGTAAGAATATGAAAGGATGTGTAACATCATGTATTAATGAGGAATTGTAAATTAAAACAACGACCATTCTGATAGGTCTGTCAAAACCCAAAACACTGACAACATAACAACAAATGTAAAGCAATGGGAACTTTTATTCATTGTTGGTGGTAATGCGAAATAGTGCTTTAGATGAATATTTGTTAATATTAAAAATTGCTTACAATGTTTTAAAAATGAAAAAAATTACAAAGCCATTTCCTGTTTTATACATATATGTATGTACAAATATATGAACATATATATATGATTTTATTAATTTTTTGACAGAGAGAGAACACAGCAGGGGGAGCAACAGGTAGAGGGAGAGGGAGATGCCCTTCAACAGATGAAGGGATAAAAAAGACATGGTCCGTATACACAATGGAATAATACTCAGCCATCAGAAAGGAGGAATATCCAATGTTTGCATCAACTTGGGTCGAAATGAAGATTCTGCTAAGTAAATAAGTCAAACAGAGAAAGCCAATTATCATGTGGTTTCACTTATTTATGGAATGTAAGTAATAGTATGGAGGACATTAGGAGAAGGGAGAAATAAAGGGGGAGAAATCAGAGTTGGAAATGAACCACGAGAGGCTATGGATTCTGGAAAACCAATAGGGAGTTTTAGAGGCCTGGGGTGGGTATTAAGGAGGGCATGGATTGCATGGAGCACAGTGAATCATGGAGCACTACATCAAAAGCTAATGATGTACTGTACAGTGACTAACATAACACAATCAACACAATCAAAAAAATTTTCCATATTTGTCAAATAACTCTCAAAAGAGGCTGTGTCAATTGGTACTCCTAACAAAGTGGTTGTTTAGTTACATACCTAATAATCCCTACAAAGGTAGCCAACCTGTTTCTTTTTCCACACCCCACAGAGTATTCGAATGTTATTTTAAAGTGTAGCAAAAGGAAATAGATCAAGCAACCATTCATTTTAGACTTGATCTGACATTTGTGTTGAGACTTTAATATGACATTGGGACTGAAGTAAAAATATACAGTTCTACTTTGCCTGGACCCAGTTGTTTTCAAAACAAACTGAGAAATCACTTTATATAATGTTGAAGGGCTTTAGAGATTTAACTTCAAGGATTGTGGAGAAGATTGCTTGTTCTGAGTTTGAGAGAAATTTGTACATTAAGTCTTGACAGGTTGGGGTCTTCTGTCCATGGCATGTCTGTTTCACCAGCTCTCCCCAGAACATTCTCTCAATGAGAAGGAAATTAGTGAGATTCATCCTTTCACTGCTTTCTTACAAATTAATTTGGATTCTTGCAATGGATTTGGGATTCTTGTAAGAAACTGCCCTTTATGACAGGAAATGTCCCAATTCCACTAAACTTGGAAATCAGGCTTCTGACAATCATCAGCATTAATAATTACTTCATATTGTCATTATAGCCAGTGCTTTGATTTAGGGGGAAAAAAATAAGCCAATGTAATCTGTTTTGCACAGAAGGAGAGGGGATTCTGAGAGCAGGTGCAATTTGAATTCCATTATTTCATTACTTGCTCATCATGTTTGGCTGCTGCCAGAAGATCAAAGATGCTTCAGACTACTCTTGGTGTTTTTCTTTTTTTTTTGAGACAGTTAACTTCATTTTGTGAGATGCGAATGAGACACACATAACTCATTTAGACAAAGGCCAGTACTCAGATATCTAATTATTATTTTCTTGGATGTTTATTGAGTTTTGTGGACTTCGTAGAGATGGTTCTATTATGTGTTTGATAAACAGAGAAGACTGTGAGAGGGGAGATAGGCCTGCAGCCTTTCCCTTCTAATGGAAGATGAAATGAGGTTCCTGCCCTAGAGATGAATAGGAGGGGATGCTCTCAACCTTCCTTGTACCCCCTTCTAGGAGGTTTGTGATCTGCAACTGTAATTGATTCTTTACAACAATTCCTGGAAAGTTTTGGGTACATGCCAAGGCTTTCAGAGATTCTCTGAATTCAGAGAATGACAGATTTGAATGGGTCCAAATCCTTCGCCTTTAATGAATACCACAAATCTGAACACCTTGAAAAAGTGAATGTCCCTCCGTCAAGGAAATGAAATGCAATAACATATTGAGTAAACTCCCTTGAATTGTACATCTCTGCAGGGAATAAAGACATTGCATTGGCATAAATGCTTTGAAAAAATATAAAGCATTCTATACATATGTGGTTGCTACTAATCTTTTCTTATACTGATAGCATGGATCCCCAGTGAATGGAGAAAGGACATAGGAGGGGTGTATCTACCAACACAGCTTCCTACTATAGAGTTTCCTGGGCCCAACAGTTCAGACAGTGGCTATTGTCCCTTCTTCCCAGGGTGTCTGAGTCCTTGTGGAGAAAGTCTGCCATGTGGCTGCCCCATCTGGGCAGACCTAACCTAGGCTGAGTCTGAACATGCTCAGACTGCTTGCTCCTAGAAAATACAGGGGCCGAGCATCTTAGTTGGCATCAAGGGTGACAAAGATGGAAGTAGAGCCTACTTTTGGAGGTAATGGTGACAGGGCTTATGATGTGTCAGTCCCTAAGCCTGTGAATTTGGGATTTGGTCTCAGGTAACCTGTTGGATCTATGACCTACACAAGGACCCACCATGTAGCTTCTGAATATTGGTCTCAGGATGACCTGGCCTGGCTTCCTCCAGGCTGGCATCTGGAAGAAAGCATCCCTTCCTCCTCTTTAAAGGTGAAACAAACTTGAAAAGACCTCTGTGACCTGTGGGGATTCATGGGCCTTAGAGGAGGAGGAGGGGATGAGGAGTCCCAAACAGGGCTTACACTCTACATGTATTCTCTTGTTTGAGTCTTACCACAGTCTGTGATATAAATACTAACACCCCTATTTAACACATGAGAAAATGGGGGTAAAGAGAGATTAAATTGATCACCCAAGGGTTACTTGGTTAAAAAGAGATGGTAGCAGAATTTGAACTTATGGATTCTTACTCCAGAGCCCAGGCTCCCAATTGCTATGCTGCCCCTCCTTCCCATGCACCTTCATTTCTCTGGATACTCTGGTTGAATATGTCTGGTCCAGAGCAGATGTTTACATATTTGTGAACATAGTAATGAAAGTCGGTTATAAAATAAAAAGGTAAATATTGGTAACTCAGATGCATCTTGTGGCAGTGACTTATGTGTTCCCAATACCAAGGGGCACAGACTCATTTCTCATGCAGTTAGTGGGTTGACAGAATGTGGGCCCTTTCAGATCCTGCACATGGAAACATCCTGCCACCCTCCATACTTTCTCTTTCTTTCCCCACCCACTGGGTTCCCCATCCACTAGAACTGGAGGGCACAGAGCAAAGAAGAACCTTAAGATAGAAGGAGCGGGGCGGCTGGGTGGCTCAGTGGGTTAAGCCGCTGCCTTCGGCTCAGGTCATGATCTCGGGGTCCTGGGATCAAGTCCCGCATCAGGCTCTCTGCTCAGCAGGGAGCCTGCTTCCCTCTCTCTCTCTCTGCCTGCCTCTCCGTCCACTTGTGGTTTCTCTCTGTCAAATAAATAAATAAAATCTTAAAAAAAAAAAGATATAAGGAGCTTGGGTAGAGGAGAGCCATCGAGGAGCACTGATTGGGGGTGTACATTAAAATTCATCTGAGCAAGAATACTATTTTTTTATTGTGCTAAGTTACTGAAGTCTTAAGGTCTATTACAGTAGTTAGATACAACTAATACACTTTGAGAAACACCTGTTTTAGGCTGTTTTTTGTTTTTTAGGAATCTTCATCTCTGACCTTCAGTTTAACTTGCAGTGCGTTGTGTGTATGTTGTGAATGTGTCAACTTTGAACATACAAAGTTTGCTTATCTCTACTGTGTTCCCAAGTATGAAATCCTTGAGTATCTACATCTTTCTTTCTCCCATAACTTCCAAGTCTAATCTCTAACAGATATCCAGAATGAAATATTATAGCAATTTATCTAATTTCCTTTTGAAGAAACTTTTTTTTTTTTTTTGACTAACTGTGAGGCTATCTCCTTCATTTATTTTCATGGAAGCTCTTAGCATGAAGCTGCATGAAACTGAAATCTCTGGCCAACATAGCAGAGAAGCGTGCTGGTATTTAAAAGGAAAACTTTCAAATAATGTCTTTATAGGAAACTTTGAAGTGGGAAGGATGGTTGATGTCATGACTCCTGCAAGCAATGAGGCTGTGTCTTGTTGAGGTGGAGATGTTCAGGGCATCACATCTAAGAATCTTCAGAGCCAGAAAAGATAGGAGGATGGAATGACTGGAGAGGCAGATGAAGACTGAGCTTTTCTGAAGCCTGGAAAGGAACTTAAATGAAGGAGATGAAGGAAATCAAGGCCATTTTAGAGTCATTACAACTGAGGTAACAAAGGGGAGAAGCCATTATAATGTTTGAACTGATGGATCCACTGGTGGATCCCATATTGGCTCGTTCAAATAGAATTCAGACTGCCCTCACCAGGTAAACCATAAGAGTGAGTTAGACTGCTGCTGGTAGATAAGAGGTTGGCTTTGTTAATCCCAACTGATAGGTAAGGAAACTGAGGGAACTGAAGTGACTTGTTCAAGGTCACTTTTCTAGTAAGTGGCAAATCTTGGACTTGGACCCATGTCTATCTACTGCCTAAGCAAGGATTTGGGGTTGTGTTTCATTGCCTTGTCTTGTTAATGTGTGCTTATCTGCTGTGATTATTCTAGGAAATTGCACACACAATGTTACCTGGAGTTTCCCCACCCCTCTTCCTTATGTTTTTATCTGTTGTGACTTCATGTTCTTTTCATCCATCACCAAGATGAAGGGATAAAGCTGTCCTTCTGTTTGGTTTATACTCCTTAGGCCATGCAGCTCTCAATCTTGGTGGCCCATTAAAATCTCCTGGGGGATTTAAAAAGTATTGAGGCTCAGGACTCACCTCTAGAGATTCTGACAAGTGTGGGATGAGGCTTAGGGATTGGTATTTTTTCAGAAGGCACAGGCATTTTTCATGTGCAGCCAGGAATGAGAACCCCTGTTTTAACAGCAGCCCAGGATACAGGAGGAGTGAGGAAGAAGAAACAATTCATATATTTAAGTATAATGAAACATATTTTCTCCCAGGGAAAGGGTCTAGGGAGAATACACTGTGGTTAGCTGGCCAGAAACCCAGTTCAAACTAGTTCAATGAAAATAAGGGGATGGCTAATCTCACAGAGCTGAAGGGCCTCCTGCGTCCTTCCAGGGTCATCTGGTTCTCTCTGTCTCCCTGTCCGTCTCCCCTTCTGCCTTCCTCTCTGCTGGCTTCAGACTGTAGCCTGGCATCCCTGTGTGTCACAGACATGGCTGCTTTTAACACTCTGCTCACATCCTTCCAGTCTGGCAATCTTGAAGGGAAAGGGACTGCTTTTTTCAAATGTTTGTGTATTAATCCAGGAAAGAACTTGTGTCATAAATCCACGCTGGGGTCACTCTATCCTTGTGGCAAGGTGGTTGTGGGGCAGTGGGACTGCAGCCCATTATAATACAGCAGATGCACCCCTGGAGTCTTTGAGTGTGGTAGCTTGCTAGGGCAGAAAGGGAAGAAAGAACATTCTGAGCAGTTACAAGTTACAGAGTTACTTTGTAACTTGTAAAAGTTACAGAGATGTTAAGAGCTGTGACATGTCTAGGCAAAATATCTGGGTGGCTGAAGTTTGGTGTTGATGGAACCATGGTGAGAATGGGGGTGGAAATATGGCAGCAGGGACTGGTGATGAAGGATCTTGAAGGACATGCTAAGGACCCTGGATCACATCTGGTAAATTGGGAGCATTACAGGGTGTTAAGCAGGAGGATGATTTGATAAATATTATCCCTTAATTTTATCCCTTAATTATTGTGTGGTGTGGAGCAGGGGACAGTGCTCAGTTCGCACTACTTGGCTCCATCTGATACTGGAAAAACCCACAAAGAAGACCCAAGTATGCACTCCTTATATATTATTTATAAGATTTATTTAAGGGAGTTGGGGGAAATTGGAAGGGGAGGTGAACCATGAAAGACTATGGACTCTGAAAAACAATCTGAGGGTTTTGAAGGGACGGGGGGTAGGAGGTTGGGGTACCAGGTGGTGGGTATTATAGAGGGCACGGATTGCATGGAGCACGGGGTGTGGTGCAAAAATAATGAATACTGTTATGCTGGAAATAAAAAAAATAAATAAATAAATTAAATATTAAAAAAAAAAGATTTATTTATGTACTTAAGAAAGAGAGAGGGAACATGAGGTGGGAGGGAGGGACAGAGGGAGAGGGTGAGACAGTGTGAATCGGACTCTACGTTGAGCACGGAGCCCAATGCGGGGCTGGATCCCAGGATCCTGATATCATGACCTGAACTGAAACCAAGAGATGGATGTTCAACTGACTGCATCACCCAGGTGCCCTGTCACTCCTTATACTGATGAAGCAATTTGCAGTCTCCAAACCTATTCACATTCATTATGGAATTTGAGATGAGTGGCGTAGGATATTGTCATCCCCAGCTTATATGTTCTGGCCATGGCTCCTTTGTTACCATATGTATTGTGAATATATGACTTCACTCTGACTCTGGCCTTTTTATGCATTCTAAATGATCTCTTTGGCTAAACAGAAGTTCTTATTTTTAATATGGAACACTTTATCAAAATTGGTCTTTTATGGTTAGTGTTATTTGTGCCTTGTTTATATATTTTTTGCTTATCTCAAGGTCATAAACAGGGGATTTTCTTTTGAATTGGAAATCCAAGAAAGTCCTTCTGAGTAAGGGCCACTTGAGAGGAACCCTCAAGGATGCTGAGGAAAGGGCCAGGTGCTCAGATGCTTATCCCAAGCTGTGCTGACTGTTCCATTTGCTCTGACTTCTCTAGCTGGATCCCTGTCTTTGGAATTGGTGATCCCAAAGTCTCTTAGGTCAGCCTGGAGCAGAAAGGGCAGAGGAAAGCAATGTGGCAGCTACATTGTTTGTTCTCTGCATTAATGGATTATGCATCAGGCAGGAACAGCATCAAATGCAGGTGAAGAATTGCCTTAAGGTTGACAAAGGTGAAGGCAGTGAGCTGAAGTAATGTTTTCAGGACAACTTTTGGCATCCTGGGCCAGTTGGGAGGGAGGACACACCTTCAAGGCACCGAAACCAAACAAAGGACAGATCCCCTCCCTTTGCCCAATTTTCTAGCAAGTTTGATTTGATTAAAGAGGCTTTTGTGTGAAGTAGAAATCAATAAAACAGAACTGGCAAGCATCTTCTGGCAGATTCTGTGAACACATTCCATCAGGAGCGAATCAGGAGAGAGGACCTTGGGACACATCCTCAAAACTGCACTTTTAGTTTTTCTGGCACTAGGCTAATTTAGGTTTATTCATCAGTGGTTGACAAGGAGACAGAATGAGTGTGAAGTGTTAGTGTTGTCTTCAGAAACAGCAGTAGTCCTTAGGACTGCCTGTGTTTTGAGGTCAGTCCTAGGTCAAGGGGATACTGAGTCATGAATTTATTTGCTGTCTACCTCAGTTGACAGGATTTGGGGGTAATGGATAGTTAAGCCTGCAGGCTCTAGAGACAAGACTGCCAGATTTGAATTCTGGTTCTGTCACTTACATACTCTAAGACTGTGGGCAAGTGACCACACTCTGTGCCTCAGTTTCCTTATCTGCAATGTGAGAATAAGACAGTGGTGTACTGAGTGGATTAATTGACTTAATACAGGTAATATACTGGAATGGCATTGGCACAGAGTCAACAAATGTTATTCACTATTATTTTTTGTGTTATCACAAGATTCCTAGGTTTCAAAAATCTTCCTGAACTTCTATTAACAACCATGGGAAAGTTATCAGAATACTTCAGGTACTCCAAAACATATTTGCCTGAAACATTCAGATAAAGGATGCAAAGGTATGAGGCTGTAACTGCTTTTTATTTTATTTTATTTTTTAAAAAAGATTTATTTATTTATTTGGAAAGAGAGAGCGCAATAGCAGAGGGAGGGCCAGAGGGAGTGAGAGAAAATCTCAAGCAGACTCTCCACTGAGCATGGAGCCTGATGTCATGACCCTAATATCATGACCTGAGCCAAAATCAAGAGTTGGATACTTAACCAACTGAGTCACTCAGGCACCTTTAGAAGTTACTTTTAAAAATGGTTTGGGTAGTTGCTTCAATTCCCAGCTCTCTGTTGGCTGGAACAGGGCATATGAGCTGGAGACCACTGGATTTTTTTGAGGGAGAAAAAGTTGGCTTTTGGAAAATCCAACTTCCTTACAATTGGCTGTTTAAAAATCACATTTTTTAAAGATTTTATTTATTTATTTGAGAGAGACACAGAGAGAGAGAGACAGAGCGCAAGCACAGGGAGAGGCAGAAGGAGAGAGAGAAGCAGACACCCTGTTGAGTTGGGAGCCTGACATGGGGCTTGATCTCAGGACCCTGAGATCATGAACTGAGCTGAAGGCAGACACTTAACCAACTGAGCCACCCAGGTGCCCCAGAAATAATATTCTTGAGAAGACTCTCCATTCAGTTTAGATTGCAAAGCAGATATTTATGCTTCTACAGAAAATCTGCCCCTGGTGGTCTGAATTCCAAAACCTACTTGCCTTTTTATTTTTATTTATTTTTTATTTTTTTTAAAGATTTTTATTTATTTATTTGACAGAGAGAGATCACAAACAGGCAGAGAGGCAGGCAGAGAGAGAGAGGAGGAAGCAGGCTCCCTGCTGAGCAGAGAGTCCGATGTGGGGCTCGATCCCAGGACCCTGAGATCATGACCTGAGCCGAAGGCAGCGGCTTAACCCACTGAGCCACCCAGGCGTCCCACCTACTTGCCTTTTTAATATAACTTAATAAAACTATGGGAAATACATCAACTCTGTAACAAACTTAAAGGCAATTTAACTTCATTACTCTGTATTAAAGTTAATGAATAACTTATTTATAAATGCATAAACATTTATTTCTTGGTATCACATCTCAGGGTCTTTAAGACTCCTATTTTCACTCAATTGATAAATGATCCAGCATGAATAAATAAACAGAGTTCCCTAGGAACATGCCTGAGTTAACAACCACTCAGAATGTCCTAGAATACAAAGACTGAGAATGTATTACTGGCATGCTGATAATCTGAAATTGATTATGTCCTGAAAATTTCACAGTTTCTTAGAGCCCCCTGGGATTAGTCATAGTCAGTTGCTTACATAGGAGGAACAAAGCGGAAGGAACTAACTTCAGTTAAATCATTCAATTATTAGTTGTGTAACTTTGTTACTTAAACCATCCAAGCTTCAGTTTTCTCATTTTCTAAAATGAAATTAATAATGGCTCATTGGGTATGTGGCTATCTGTGTAAAGCACTTGCCCAGTGTCTTGCATGTAGTAGCTACTTAATAAATATTAGTTTATTTTGTTCTATGGTAGGAAGAATAATGTCTCCCCATCCCCTGAAATAGCTATAACCTAGTCATCAGAACCTGTGAATGTAATACAATACATGGTAAAAAGGACTTTTCACATGTGCTTAGGTTTAGGACCTTGAGATGGGAAAATTATGCTGGATTTTCTAAGTGGGCCTCATGTAATCACACAAGTCCTGTTAAGAGGAAGCCAAAAGGGGAAAAATCAGAGGGAAAGTGATGTAATATGAAAACAGAGCAAAATTTTTTAAATTTTATTTTTATTATTTGAGAGAGAGAGAGAGAGAGAGAGAGAGAGAGCATGAGTGCACAAGGGTTGGGTGAGGAACAGAGGGAGAAGTAGACTCACTGCTGAGCAGGGATCCCAATATGGGGCTCAATTTCAGGACTCTGGGATCATGACCTGAGCCAAAGGCAGATGCCACTGAGCCAGTAGGTATCCCCTTTTTAAATTTTAAATTTTTATTTTATTTTTATTATTTGAAAGAAAGAGGGAGAGAGAGGAAAACAGAGTAAGATTTAAAGATATTATTGCTGGTCTTGATGATGAAGCAATGGACATTGAGCTAAGAAATGCAGGTGGCTTCTAGAGAGCACAAAAGATAAAAAATGGATTTTTCCCTAGAGCTTTCCCTTTCCCTAGAAGGAACTGTCCCTGAAAATATCTTGAATTCAGCCCCATAAGATCCAGTTTTAAATGTTTGACATCTAGAACTGTAAAAGAATAAATCTGCATTGTTTTAAACCATTACATTTGAAACTAGGTGAAAGGAACCTGAACTGACTTGGGGTCTGTGTTTCCAGTGGGTGCTGTGGGAACCAAAGTGCTGATGGCCTAGCAGGAGATGACCCTGTTGAGGCCTATAGGTGCTGGACAGGCTGGAAGACATGGATCCTGGGGTCAAGGGCACAGACCTTAGTGAAATGAAGAGTGGCAGACAGCTGAATGAAGGCAACTGCATGGTTCAGATGTACAATATAGTGATTCAACAGTTCTATACATTACTCACTGTTCACTAAGATATTGATGGGGGCAAGACAGCAGAGGGGTAGGGGACCCCATTTCAACTGGTCACCTGAATTCAGCTGGCTGTCTGTCAAACATTTTCAAGCACGCATGAAATCAGCCTGAGATGTTATAATATTTATCTGGATCTCTACAAGCAGAAAAGTGACTGCTTTTTTCGAGGTAGGATGAGTACAGTCATGAATCTGCTGAGAGTTATTGGAAGATAAACAGAAGAGGGAGGAAGCCTCCCTAAGCTGGCTCCTGGAAAGTGATATAATATGAAAGTACAAAATTGAAACCCTTAGAAATCTGCTCTAGGGAGAGACATTCCTTTCTGAAAGGGGCTCTGGAAATGAAAAAGTGGAATTCTAGGTGGGGCACTTGTGGCCTCTGGATCCCAGGAGTCACAGCAGAAGAGGTGCCAGAACCAGTAGAATGCCTGAGCAGTGGAGCCAGGAAGAAGGTTAGGTCAGTGAGCCCAGGAGAGGACTCTCAGCTCGGGTCACCATAAACTGTGAGCTGGTCAGTTGGTAATTGCCCTTTCCTGAACATGCTGAAAAGGACTGGAAATACTCACAGGGTGGTAGTGGCTCAGAAAGGACATTCAGGTAGCACACAGACATGATCCAGGAGCTTTGGGTATGCATGCAAGTCTACAGACATTTGTGGTTTTAAAGTCACAAAGGGGAGTGGCACTCCCTGGCTCCTGGAGTTGCAGTGGGCACACACTGCAGGAGTCTGTGGTTTTTGGCATATACAGATGGGAATACTGTTTGTCCAGAGGGCTTATTAAAGAGGGAAGTGTGTGATCTCTTTGCTCTGGGATGACATTTGAGCATAGCCATTTTTGCTGTGATCTTCTGAAGAGGCATGGAAAGTCTCCAGGGAACAAAAGCCACAAAGAGGACCAGTTTGCACTAAGCCCATCCCCATCACAGGGAGTGGGACAACTCTGCCCAGGCAGGGATACCTGAGAAACAGCACAGCAGACACCTCCTTGAGAAGACAGACTGGAAGAACAGGGGGACTACAAGCCTATAGATCCCATGAGACTGTAAAATTCCAATGCCAGGGGAAAGTAGTATATTGAACTCTGGGGTGCATCTCGTTTGGGTTGTGGTTTATATTTTGGACTCTGTTCATTTGCCCACCCATCATTTTACATGCATAATGACTAGAAGGAGGCACTCACAAAAAAGAAAAAAAAAGGCAGTGTTCTCTGTCACAGAGCTAATCAATATGGCTGTAAGTAAGATTCTAGAGATAGAATTCAGGATGGCAATCATAAAGTAAATAGCTAGGCTTGAAAAAAAGCACAAGTGAGAATATAGACTCTCTAAGGGCAGAAGTAAGATCAATTATGCCAAACTTAAAAAAAAAAAACAAAAACTATGAATGAGATGCAGTCTCACCTGGATACTCTAACAGCTAGGATCAATGAGGTGGAAGAGAGAATCTAGAGGGCAGGCTGATGGAAAAGGAAGGAAATTGAAGAAAAAAGAGAAAAACAACTCATTGGACATAAAGAGAGACTTAGAGAATTTAATGATACATTGGAAAGAATGAATATCAGGATCATCATGATCCAGCAGGTGGTGGAGAGAAAGAGAAAGGGCTGGAAAGTATATTTGAGCAAAGCATAGCCAAGAATGTCCCTAACCTGGGAAAAGAAACAAGCATTCATATCCAAGAGGCAGAGAGGATCCCTCCCAAAAATCAATAAAAATAGATCAACACCCCAACATATAATAGTGAAGCTTGCAAATCTTAGAACCAAGGAAGCTGTCCTGTGAGTAGCTAGGGGGAAAGGATTTCTTACATATGGAGGAACATCAGAATAACATCAGACCCATCCACAGAAACCTGGCAAGCCAGAAAGACTGGCAAGACATATTCAGGGTACTAGAGGGGAAGAACATGCAGCCAAGAATACTTTATCCAGTAAGGCTGTCATTCAGAATGGATGGAGAGATAAAGATCTTACAGGACAGGCAGAAACTAAAAGAATATGTGACCATCAAGCCAGACCTGCAAGAAACATTAAGGGGGGGGGGATTCTGCAAGTGAAGAGAGACCCCAAGAGTAAGATAGACCAGAAAGTAATAGAGACAATCTACAGAAATGGAATTTACAGGCAATATAATGGCACTCAATTCATATCTTTCAATAGTTACTCTGAATGTCAATGGATTGAATGCTCCAGTCAAAAGACACAGGGTATCAGATTGGATAAAAAAGTAAGGCCCATTGATATGCTGTCTACAAGAAACTCATTTTAAACCCAAGGATACCTTCAGATTAAAAATGAACAGATGGAGAACAATTTACCATGCTAATGGACCTCAAAAGAAAGCTGGGGTAGCAATCCTCATATCAAACAAGTTAGATTTTAAACCAAAGACTATAGTAAGAGATGTAGAGTGACACTATATCATACCTAAAGTGTCCATCCAACAAGAAGTTCTAACAATTGTAAATACCTATGCCCCCAGTGTGGGAGCAGACAATTAAATAAACCAGTTAGTATCCAATTATATAAAACAATTAATAACCAAAGTAAAGAAACATATTGGTAATAATGCATTAATTGTAGGAGACTCACAGCAATGGACAGAAGAAATTTGATAGAATATAAAAATTCTCACCAAGATTAATTAATTCTTATTAATTCTACCAAAGATTTAAATGTTTCTACCATTTAAACATTAAATGTTTCTACCATTAGTTCTACCAAATATTTAAAGAATGAAAACTTCAGTCCAAAACCTATGGGATACTGCAAAGATGGCCTTAAGAGGGAAATGCATAGAACATAGAAATACATAGAGCCACCTGGAAGAAATGCATGCATTCCTAGAAACTTACAAACTACCAAGACTGAAATAGGAAGAAATAGACAATCTGAATAGACAAATAACCCATAATGAAATTGATCAAGACCTCCTAAAAAACAAGAGTCCAGGGCTGGATGGCTTCCCAGGGGAATTCTATGAAACAGTTAAAGAAGAACTATTACCTACTCTATTGAAGAGTAGGTAATAGCCTAAAAAAATGGAAGCCAGAAATGGAAGAACACTTCTGAACTTGTACTATGAGGCCAGCATTACCTTGATCCCAACACCAGGCAAATACTTCATCAAAATGGAGAATTATAGACCAATATCCCCAATGAACATGGATGTTAAAATATTCAACAGGATCCTAGCCAATAGGACCCAACAGTACATTAAAAAAATTATTCACAGAAAGGGGAGCAAGATGGCAAAGAAGTAGGAGATGCTGTTTCAACTGCTACCCTAGAGTGAGCTGATTATCTACCAAAGAACTCTGATCACCCATGAAATCAGCCTGAGATTAGAATTATACACTTCTGGATCTCAGTGGGGGCAGAAGACTCCAGAGGACAGGTAAAGTGGAGTGAGAACATCGGACTGATATCAGAAGATAAACAAAAGGGGGAGGGAGCCAGTAGAAGTGACACATTGGAAAGTATTACCCCAATACAAGAGTGTCCTGTGATTGAGGAACAGCATTAATTTGGAGTATGGTTAAAAGCACTTAAAAAGAGCAAAAGATATATATATTTTAAAGATTTTATTTCTTTATTTGACATAGAGATAGATCACAAATAGGCAGAGTAGCAGGCAGAGAGAAGGAGAAGCAGGCTCCTTACTGAGCAGAGAGCCCGATGTGGGCTCGATCCCAGGACCCTTGGGCCATGACCTGAGCTAAAGGCAGAAGCTTAACCCTCTGAGCCACCCAGGCGCCCCAAGAGCAAAAGATCTTAAGGGGAGATTGGTGGAATCAGGCGGTTAGGGACATGGGTTTAAGCCCACAGACCCAGGATGGCCACCATTGGCGCTGTGCCAGAGAGTGCGGTGAAGAAGCCAGGCCTTGGTCCCCCAGCCAGCACGTGTGAGAGTGTCTGGGTGGCGGGGCGCATGAGAGAGTCTGGTGTGGATGCCAGATGTTGCTCTCTAGAACCACAGCCTTTTGCACTCTGCACACATGCTGTGCAACTGGGGTCTGTCATGCTTCACACCCTCCCCTGAGAGAGGTCCATGTGGGCACTAGCTGGTGCTCTCTAGGATGGGGGAGAGTCTGAACACTCCGAGCCTGGGCCAGGACTTCTCCAGGGGTCTAGATACTGCCCAGACAGCCATGGTAGGGGCACCCGCTGGAAGCCAGCTCTCTGGACTAGTACTTCTCATGGTTTTGGTAGCACCTGTGTACAAGCATACAAGTGGGAGCTCCTGTGACCCCTGAGACTGTGGCTGGGGTCATGCTCTGAGGTGGGAGGTGCTCTGGAGTTTATGTGCTCTGGAGCACCCAGAGGGGAACAGACTAAGACTTCTCTCTGAGATGGAGGTCTGGGTGCAGTTTGCTTTCCTCTAAATCTCCAAAGAACTGCCAACAGCCGGCAAGGGGAGGAAAAACAAAAAACAAAAACAAACAACACTCCAGAGAACAAAACCCTGAAAAATCGGTTTCCTCAGAGCCCAGACCCTTGATAGGAGGAAGGAGGACTCAACTCTAGCAAGAATGCCTGAAAAACCACACAGCAGGCCCTGCCCCCAGAAAGCCAGACAAAAAACAAAACAAACAAACAACAACAACAACAACAACAACAAAACCAAGAGGAAAACCACCACAGGGTCTGCATAAAACTGTAAAACCCTAATATCAGGGAAAAAGGAGATATTAAGCTCCTGGTATTACCATAAAGCCTGTATACTTCATAGATACAACTTTTATTTTTAATTCAATCCCACTATTCTTGTTCTTTTTAATTTTTTAATAATTTTTAACCTATTTACCATCACAACGAGAGGTTCAGTACAACAAATTAAATAATAACCTTTTAACTTGAACTTTTCTGATACATATTCCATATGTTTTTCTCTTGCTTTTCTGTTTTTGTAAAATATTCATATAGAGATAAACTTCAAGGTAATCCTCAGTCCATACTACCCCTATATATACCAGTTTTAATCCCCATTTATCTCAGGAAAGTTGAGTCCTTTAACAAGGATATCAAGATAAACCCAGGAAGAATCAAAATAACATTCCTCGACCACACTGAGAATTTATAACTACCCTCCCATCCTTTTCTTCTATCAGTGTTTCTGTGTGTTTTGTCCTTTGTTCGGGTAGTATATACATCTTATTCTTAGGATTCATTTTGGCTGGGTTCTTTTTTTTTTTTCCTTTCTTGTGATTTACTTTTGTTGGTCTCTTTGTTTATGTCTCTGTTTGTATATTTTATAAATCTTACCTTTGGGGCCCATTTGGGCTGGGTCTTATATTTGATTTTCTTTTTTTTTTCCCTGTCTCTCTCCCTCTCTCTTTTTTCTTTCTTCTTTCTTTTTGGTGAGGACTCCTGATTGCGCAGAAGTGTTCCAGAGTGTACCATGCCTGCACCACAATTGATACATTCAGCTACACGTCCCCTCAGCCATCTCTCACCAAAATGACTAGGAGGAGGAATGCCCAACAGAGGAAAAATTCAGAAACTGTGCCCTCTCCATCAGAGCTGTTCAATATGGACATAAACAATATGTCAGAAAGGGAATTCAGGCTAACAATTATCCAGGCAATGGCTAGGTTGGAGAAAGCCTTTAATGACAAAATGGAATTGATTAGGGAAGTAGTGAAAGCTACCAGGGAAGATGTTCACAATGATCTCAATGAGTTCCAATCTAACCAAAATTCTCTAACAGCTAGGATAACTGAGGCAGATAGAATTAGTGATCTAGAGGACAAACCTATCAGTTTGGAAAGGATCAGGAGGAAGCCTGGAACAAACAGCTTAGAAACCATGAAAACAGAATTAGAGAAATAAATGATGCCATGAAAGTTTCACAGTCAGAATTATTGGAAACCCTGGGTGGGGGGGGGGGGGGGAGAAAGAACGAAGACTAGAAGATATAGTTGAACAAATGCTCCATGAAAATTTTCCCAATCTGGGGAATGGAACCAGTGTTAATGTCCTAGAGGCGGAAAGGGCTCCCCCCAAGATCATAGAATCTAGAAAAACCTCAAAACACCTGATTATGAAAATGAAGAATCATAATTGTAGAAAGGAGCTCTTGAAAGAACCTAGGGGGAAGAGATTCCTTATGTACAGAGGAAAACCCATCAGAATAATGTCAGACCTGTCCACAGAAACCTGGCATGCCAGAAAAGGCTGGCAAGATGTATTCAGGGCACTAAATGAGAAGAACAGGCAGCCAAGAATACTTTATCCAGCAAGGCTGACATTCAAAATGGATGGAGAGATAAAGAGCTTCCAAGACCGGCAAGGTTTAAAAGAGTATGTGACCACCAAGCTGGCACTACAAAAAATATTAAGGGGGGGATCTATAAAAGGAAAAAGCTCAGGAATATAATTGAACAGAAATATATGGAGACAATCTATAGAAACAAGGATTTCACAGGTAACATGATGTCAATAAAAAGGTATCTCTCAATAATCACTCCCAATGTGAATGGCCTTAAAATGCCCATAAAAAGGCACAGGGTTGCAGATAGAATAAAATGACAGGACCCATCCATATGTTGTCTACAAGAGGCCCATTTTGAACCTAAGGATACATCCAGACTGAAAGTGAAGGGATGGAGAAGCATCTTTCAAGCCAATGGGCCTCAAAAGAAGGCTGGGGTAGCGATTCTCATATCAGATAAATTAGATTTTAAACTAAAGACTGTAGTCAGAGATATAGAAGGACACTACATCATTCTTAAAGGGTCTATCCACCAAGAAGATCTAACAAATGCAAATATTTATGCCTCCAATATGGGAACAGCCAACTACATAAGACAAATGTTAATCAAGATAAAGAGTCATATTGATATGTATACATTAATACTAGTAAATCTTTCTTTTTTAATTTTTTATTTTTTATAAACATATAATATATTTTTTTGATCTTTATAATTTTTTATTTTTAATAAACATATAATATATTTTTATCCCCAGGGGTACAGGTCTGTGAATCGCCAGGTTTACACACTTCACAGCACTCACCATAGCACATACCCTCCCCAATGTCCATAACCCTACCCCCCTTCTCCCAACCTCCCTCCCCCCAGCAACCCTCAGTTTGTTTTGTGAGATTAAGAGTCACTTATGGTTTGTCTCCCTCCCAATCCCATCTTGTTTCATTTATTCTTCTCCTACCTCCTTAACCCCCCATGTTGCATCTCCACTTCTTCATATCAGGGAGATCATATGATAGTTGTCTTTCTCTGCTTGACTTATTTTGCTAAGCATGATACCCTCTAGTTCCATCCACATCATCGCAAATGGCAAGATTTCATTTCTTTTGATGGCTGCATAGTATTTCATTGTGTGTATGTACCACCTCTTCTTTATGCATTCATCTGTTGATGGACATCTAGGTTCTTTCCATAGTTTGGCTATTGTGGACATTGCTGCTATAAACATTCGGGTGCACGTGCCCCTTCGGAGCACCACGTTTGTATCTTTAGGATATATACCCAGTAGTGCAGTTGTTGGGTCATAGGGTAGCTCTATTTTCAGTTTTTTTGAGGAACCTTCACCCTGCTTTCCAGAGTGGTTGCACCAGCTTGCATTCCCACCAGCAGTGTAGGAGGGTACCCCTTTCTCTGCATCCTCGCCAGCATCTATCATTTCCTGACTTGTTGATTTTAGCCATTCTGACTGGTGTGAGGTGATATTTCATTGTGGTTTTGATTTGTATTTCCCTGATGCTGAGTGATATGGAGCACTTTTTCATGTGTCTGTTGGCCATCTGGATGTCTTCTTTGCAGAAATGTCTGCTCATGTCTGCCCATTTCTTGACAGGATTATTTGTTCTTTGGGTGTCAACTTTGCTAAGTTCTTTATAAGTTTTGGACACTGGCCCTTTATCTGATATGTCGTTTGCAAATATCTTCTCCCATTCTGTCAGTTATCTTTTGGTTTTGTTAATTGTTTCCTTTGCTGTGCAAAAGCTTTTGATCTTGATAAAATCCCAATAGTTCATTTTTGCCCTTGCTTCCCTTGCCTTTGGCGATGTTCCTAGGAAGATGTTGCCGTGGCTGAGGTCGAAGAGGTTTCTGCCTGTGTTCTCCTCAAGGATTTTGATGGATTCCTTTCTCACATTGAGGTCCTTCATCCATTTTGAGTCTATTTTTGTGTGTGGTGTAAGGAAATTTCATTTTTCTGCAATTTCATTTTTCTGCACGTGGCTGTCCAATTTTCCCAACACCATTTATTGAAGAGGCTGTCTTTTTTCCATTGGACATTCTTTCCTGCTTTGTCAAAGATTAGTTGACCATAGAGTTGAGGGTCTATTTCTGCGCTCTCTATTCTGTTCCATTGATCTATGTGTCTGCTTTTGTACCAGTACCATGCTGTCTTGATGATGACAGCTTTGTAATAGAGCTTGAAGTCCGGAATTGTGATGCCACCAACTTTGGCTTTCTTTTTCAATATTCCTTTGGCTATTTGAGGTCTTTTCTGGTTCCATATTAATTCTAGGATTATTTGTTCCATTTCTTTGAAAAAGATGGGTGGTATTTTGATAGGAATTGCATTAAATGTGTAGATTGCTTTAGGTAGCATAGACATTTTCACAATATTTATTCTTCCAATCCAGGAGCATGAAACATTTTTCCATTTCTTTGTGTCTTCCTCTATTTCTTTCATGAGTACTTTATAGTTTTATGAGTATAGATTCTTAGCCTCTTTGGCTAGGTTTATTCCTAGGTATTTTATGGTTTTGGGTGCAATTGTAAATGGGATTGACTCCCTAATTTCTCTTTCTTCTGTCTTGTTGTTGGTGTAGAGAAATGCAACTGATTTCTGTACATTGATTTTATATCCTGACACTTTTCTGAATTCCTGTACAAGTTCTAGCAGTTTTGGAGTGGAGTCTTTTGGGTTTTCCACATATAGTTTCATATCATCTGTGAAGAGTGATAGTTTGACTTCTTTCCCAATTTGGATGCCTTTAATTTCCTTTTGTTTTCTGATTGCTGAGGCTAGGACTTCTAGTACTATGTTGAATAGCAGTGGTGATAACAGACATCCCTGCCGTGTCTTAATGTGTCTGTAGTCTTAATATTAGTTCCATTTTAAAAGACTTTGCCATCCTTTTTGGGTTTGTCCCACTTGTGCATCTTCCAGTGACAATCTGGGTTGTGGACAGTGGTCTCTCTGCCAGTTTATAGTTAATGTCTTTGGCAGTCTATTTAGGATCAGAATCATGCATGTAAAACTTGAAATGTAGTAGTGTTGTTTCCCAATCTCATCCCACACTGAAATCTCCCTGGTACTTTCTGGATTCCTGGGCTCTCCTTTCTACTTCTCCAGCTAGACTGTGGAAATTTATTTACCTAGTTTTCACACTCACTTTCTGAAACTACTCCATGAGCAGGGCCAACCAGTAGGGGAGAGAAAAAGATATGGGAAGAGTCAAAGATATGGGAAGTGGGGCAAACCCCACTTTCTTGGGGCTATACCTCTTCTGCGTGGATAGAAAGACTATTTTCTCTCAGAGTTTCAAGTATGTGTGAGTCCTAGCTGCCACTGCTTTCCTTGCCAGGATACTCCGTTCCCTTTTATTGACCCTGAGCTAGAGGGTTTCTCTTGGTACTGTCTGTGACTATGAAAATTTCCACCTCCAGATTGCAGATTGAGACCAAGCCTGGAGATACCAGAGGGAAAAATGGTGAATAAAATGTTGAATAAAAGCATAGATGGTTGACATCTTTGTGTTCAACATACTTTGTTGTTGTGTTCAACATACTTTCAATAAGAATGCCTTGAGTTTTTCACCACCGGGCATAAAGTTTGCTGTAGCTTTTAAGGTAAATACCTTTAATCACGTCTTTCATTCCTAGTTTGCTCATTGTTATGAGAAATGTTACACGTATAAAATGAATTCTGTTGAATGCTTTTCCTTTACCTGTTGAGATAATGATACAATTTTCTGATTTGTTAATGTAGTGAGTTATTGTTAATAGATTTTCTGATTTAAAGCCCATTGTATTCCTGGGATAAAGATTCTCTTAAATTAGACATAAATGAAATAATTAGCTTTATTCCAGATTTTATATAGAAAAGAATTAACCAAATATGATGGTTAATTTTATGTGTCAACTTGACTGTTTCACAAAGTTCCTAGATATTTGGCTAACTATTATTCCCAAGTGTGCATGTATGTTTCCAGATGAAATTACCATTTGAATTGGTAGACTCAGTAAAGCAGTTTACACCTCCCAATGTGGCATCATCTAATTTGTTGAGGACCTAAATAGAAAAAAAAATGGAGAAAGGATGAATTTGGTCCTTTCTGCCTGGGGGCTTGAGCAGGAACATTGATTTTTTCCACCCCTCAGTACTCTTTGTTCTTAGGCCTTTAGACCTGATCTGACATCTACATCATTGGTTCTGTTGTTTCCTGGGGCTTTGGACTCAGGTTGAATTATACCACCAGCTTTCCTGGATCTTCAGGTTTGAGATGGCAGCTGATGGGACTTCTCAGCCTCCACAATTGTGTGAGCCAATTTCTTAAAATAAATTGCACTATATTAATATAATATATGTTACAATTAATATAATATACAAGTAAAAAATATGTTGGACATTGATTAATAAACTCAGTATCACATTGATGATAATACATGCTTTAGTTCAGATTATACTATTTATTAAAATAGTTTTTATTATTTATACTTTTTGGAGTTTTAAATAGTCAAAACGTTGCTTTTAACATCAAATTCAAATAAAACTTTATCCTTTCCTAAGGTTGATTGGAAGGTATGAAGCTGGGCTCCCCTTCACGTTGCTAGATGTCTAATTAGCATAACCAGCTGCCAGTAAGTGTCAAGAGTTAAGGCACACAAAGGACCACCACTTCTTGACCATGGCAGAATAACTAGTCTTGCCCTCCTGCTGAAACTATTACAAAGCTAGACAAAATAGAAGGAGCAATGTTCTAAGACTCTGAACAACATACGGTGCAGAACTGTGGTCACTGAGAGAAGAGAAACTCACAAGATGAGTACAAAGGGTCCCCCAGCATTCTTTCTGAGGTCATTTTCTTGCTGTAATGCAGTTAATGGGACTTAATAAAAGCAGTGATCTCACTTAGCTGAGGATGCATAGGCCAGAGTTATGAACTATTGGAGTGGCTGGAATTTGTGAGGGAGGGAAGAGGGAGCTGAGCAGATGGGGGCCAAGGAAATCTGCATGGGAATTCACTACGAGTCTCTGGCAGATGCTTGGCTCTTCGCTACAAGAATATTTGGCCCTATTATGACAGCACTTCTAAACTTCCCAGCCAACTCCCAGCTGCCTTCTGGGTTCCTCCACAGGGCAGGCTGTGACCTTCCATCCTTTACAGAAGCCTAACTCAGATTGTCTCCATTCTGCTTTACCATACTGACATCAAGTTAGTAGCAATGTTTCCTAAGAGGTGATCTCGGATGGCCCCATAGTCTTTCTGTTATGCTCCTCTTTATCAAAATAATGTCAGCTATTAGTTTCCTTTAAGAGGCCATCTGTTACCATCTTGCCAAAAAAAGCATTTCTACGCACTTACCCTATTTAGTTTGTCTTCATTGTACTTATCATTATCTGACATTGCTTTATATATTTACATTTTTGGGTTTATTGTCTACTTATCCAAAAAGAATTAAGTTCTCTGAGTGTAGATTTTTTAAATAGCTTCCAGTGTTACAGAGAAGCTAAAATAGACATTGAGAAGTTGCTCAATACATGAAGAAATGTCTTTATTGTTTAAGTCAGTTTTATTTGGATTTTTCATTTTTTTTCATAAAAAGAATCATTGTTGAAGCAATGAGCATAAACTAGGCAGGGAAGAGACTGACCTCCAAGAAGAAGATGAGTATAGATTTTGGTGGGGAGGGGTCTCTTGTCTAATTTCACAAACCAGACATATTTGAGCCTCGGCTCTAACCAAACTCTGAATTCTCCCTCTCTCTTTCTCCAACACAGAATCATAGGATCTTAATACCAGAAAGAATTTGGAAATCATGAAAAATCACTTTTTTTATGACAGAAGATGAAACAAAAGTTGTGATTTCAAGTGGTATACCCAGAATTCCATACATTATGATAGGACTGGGACAGTTCTTTCTTCCATAGCACCTGGGCTTAACACTCTTTCTACAGAAGTGATCTAGCTGAAACTGTTCAGTTGTTAATTCTATACCAGACTCCTGCAATCAGCCTAACTGCCTCTGAGCATGTGAGAAAAGTATGCTGAAGCATGGAGCCTCTCTAGTGAGAATCTAACTTACATTTTCTAACAGGAGGTCAAGGTCTGCTGGAGGGAAGACCACCACCTGCCAAGCCTTCTTTTTGACTTCTGTGTCTGACTGCTTTCTCTCATCCAGTTAATCGGTTTTGTGGATGGGCATACATGGCTTCAAATGGGATATGTCTAAGTTTCCTGACATCTCTTGCATTTCTTGGCACAAAGAATGAATCATATTACTGGGATAATGAACCATTTAATGACTTGTGTGTTGATTTATCAGATGGTGCTAGAGAGGCCAATTTAAAAATATAAAGCCATAAGTCACCCAGTCATGGTGTCTGGTAGGCAGAACAGCCTGGCTCCCCCACTGAAGATTGCTTTGTTAATCATGATGATGCTGGGTCTGGCAGGAGGTGCAAGGACTTGGGTGCTTGATGCTCTTTCCCTGGTGATCCCACTTATCTAAACAGCAGTCATTATGATTCTCCACCATGTGCTGGGGACCTCAGAGAGAAAATAACCTAAGAAATTAGAATGTCTTCTTCTCATTAGGTAAGGGTTTTAATCTGGATCTCCTGGGATCCTTGGGCCAAGAGGAAAGCTAGGGAAGAATTTTTGGTTCTCCAGACAGCTGGGATCTACCAATGATGCATCTCTAGTATTTCAGAGGCAAAACAGTCCTGCTATTATTATTATTATTATTATTATTTTTTAAAGATTTTTTTAATTTACTTGAGAGAGAGCATGAACAAGGAGAAGGTCAGAGAGAGAAACAAACTCCCCATGGAGCTGGGAGCCCAATGCGGGACTCGATCCTGGGACTCCAGGATCATGACCTGAGCCGAAGGCAGTCGTCCAACTAACTGAGCCACCCAGGCATCCCAGTCCTGATATTATTAATCCCAATGACTGACCTGGCTATGGAAATAAGCTCCCAACCCAGGTGTCACAAAGTGAGAGTATCTACATTCCACCAGGGAATGTGAGCTCTTTTATTTTCTTATACAAGGAACCTCCTCTAAAGAAAAAACTTATGGAAATTCTTGAATTTAAGTGGTAGTTATTAAAGGTGCCAGGTGCTTATTATGTGCATTGAAGGGCCAGGTATTATTCTAGTTAATGATTAATAAGGAGGAAACGGAGGCTCCAGCGTTTATGCAGAATTCCCTTGGCCACGTATTGCAATCTGACTCTAGGAACTGACTTAACTACCATATTGGCTGCCCCCCTTCCTAGGAAAGGAGTTCATTGAAAGGGAATAAATCATGTCTGCTTTTCTAACAGAAATAATGTTAAAGAAGCTGTGCTGGTGTCCTGATCCACTTTTTATTAATTTTTTTAAATTTTATTTATTATTTATTTGACAGACAGAGATCACAAGTAGGCAGAGAGGCAGGCAGAGAAAGAAGGGGAAGCAGGCTCCCCACTGAGCAGAGAGCCTAATGTGGGGCTCCATCCCAGGACCCTGAGATTATGACCTGAGCCGAAGGCAGAGGCTTTAGCCCACCGAGCCACCCAGGTGCCTCTGATCCACTTTTTAAAAATTTTTATTTTTTTAAAATTTCTTTTCACTGTTCCAGAATTTGTTGTTTATGCACCACACCCAGTGTTCCATGCAATACGTCCCTTGATAATATCCACCACCAGGCTCAACCAACTCCCAACCCCCTTCCCTTCAAAACCCTCAGTTTGTTTCTCAGAGTCCACAGTCTCTCATGGTTCATCTCCCCATCCAGTTTTCCCCAACTCACTTCTCTCCAGCTCCCCATGTCTTCTGTGTTATTCTTTATGCTCCACAAATAAGCAAAACCATATGATAATTGACTCTCTCTTGCTTGACTTATTTCACTCAGCAGAATCTCTTCCAGTCCCATCCATGTTGATACAAAACTTGGGTATTCATCTTTCTAAGGGAAGCATAATACTCCATAGTATATATGGAGTATCTTCTTTATCTATACCATATGATATCCATTCAGATACCATATCTTCTTTATCCATACATCCGTTGAAGGATATCTTGTTTCTTTCCAGTTTGGTGACTATGGCTATTGTTGCTATGAACGTTGGGATACAGATGGTCCTTCTTTTTACTACATCTGTATTTTGGGGGTAAATACTCAGTAGTGCAACTGGAGGGTCATAGGGAAACTCTATTTTGAATTTCATAAGGAATCTCCACACTGTTCTCCAAAGTGGCTGCACCAACTTGCATTCCCACCAACATCCTCTTTTTCCACATCCTCTGCAACACTTGTTGTTTACTCTCTCATTAATTTTGGCCATTCTAACTGGGGTAAGGTGGTATCTCACTGTAGTTTTGATTTGAATCTCCCTGATGGCTAGGGATGATGAACATTTTTTCATGTGTCTGTTAGCCATTTCTATGTCTTCTTTGGAGAAGTGTCTGTTCATGTCTTCTGCCCATTTTTTAACACGATTATCTGTTTTTGTGTGTGTTGATTTTGAGGAGTTCTTTATAGATCTTGGATATCAGCCCTTTGTCTGCAGTGTCATTTGCAAATATCTTCTCCCATTCCTTGGGTTGCCTTTTGTCTTGTTGACTATTTCCTTTGCTGTGCAGAAGCTTTTGACTTTTAATGAAGTCCCAAAAGTTCATTTTCACTTTTGTTTCCTTTGCCTTTGGAGACATTTCTTGAAAGAAGTTGCTGTGGCTGATGTTGAAGAGATTACTGCTTATGTTCTCCTCTAGGATTCTGATGGATTCCTGCCTCACACTGAGGTCTTATATCACCAAGAACCATAAGATACCTGGGAGTAAACCTAACCAAAGAGGTAAAGGATCTGTACTCAAGGAATTAAAGAATGCTCATGAAAGAAATTGAAGAAAACACTAAAAGACGGAAGACCATTCCATGCTCAGGGATTGGAAGAATAAACATTGTTAAAATAACTATACTCCCTAGAGCAATCTATACTTTCAGTGCCATTCCAATCAAAATTCCACTGGCAGTTTTCAACAAGCTGGAGCAAACAATCCTAAAATTTGTATGGAACCAGAATTTTGCTAAGGAAATGTTGAAAAAGAAAACCAAGACTGGGGGCATCACGTTGCCTGATTTAAAGCTTTACTACAAAGCTGTGATCACCAAGGCAGCATGGTACTGTCACAAAAACAAAAACACAGACCAGTGGAACAGAGTAGAGAGCCCAGATATGGACCCTCAGCTTTATGCTCAAATAATCTTCAAGAATGTAGGAAAAAATATACAGTGGGAAAAAGACAGTCCTTCAATAAATGGTGCTGGGAAAATTGGACAGCTGTGTGTAGAAGAATGAAACTTGACCATTCTCTTACACCATACAAAAAGGTAAACTCGAAATGGATAAAAAGCCACTTTTTAAAAAACTTTATTTTATCCTTTCAGTGTTCCAAGATCCATTGTTTATGCATCACACCCAGTGCTCCATGCGATACATGCCCTCCTTAATACTCACCACCAGGCTCATCCAACCCCCTACCCCTGTCCCCTCCAAAACCCTCAGTTTGTTTCTCAGAGTCCACAGTCTCTCATGGTTCTTCTCCACCTCCAATTTCAACCAACTCACCTTTAAATAGAGAAACAGCCACATTTCTAGCCAAATATTAAATGGTGAAGAAGTAGCTTCTTTCCATTTCTTTCTCCTCCTTTTGAAATGTAGGCATGCTAAATCAATCAATGGGCTATATCACATCAGTAAGAGAAATAATAAAAGTCATATGATCATGACATACTGACATGCCAATAGATACGTGAATTTGACAAACTCTGACAAATTCATGATAAACACCTTCAATAAAGTAGGTTTAGAGGGGACAAACTTCAATGTAATGAAGGCCTTCTATGAAAAACCTACAGTCAACATCATACTCAATGGTGAAAAACAAAGAGCTTTTCTCTTAAAGTTGGGAACAAGACAAGGATGTCCACTCTCAGCACTTTTATTCAATGTATGGCATGATTTTATTCTTTTCTTTAATGTAATCCAGCCATAAAGGACATGAATGGACATAAAGAGTATAATGTTAAGTGAAATAATTCAGTCAGAGAAAGATAAATACTGTATGATTTCACTCATATGTAGAATTTAAAAAAAAAAAACACACAAATGAACAAAGGGGAAAAAAGAGAAAAACCAAAAAATAGACTCTTAACTATAGAGAATAAACTGATGGTTACCAGAGGGGAGGTGGATGGGGGAAGGGGTGAAATAGATGATGGAGATTAGTAGTCCATTTATCTCGATAAGCACTAAGTAATGTATGGAATTGTTAAGCCACTATATTGTATACCTAATACATTTAACACTGTTAACTAACTGGAATTAAATAAATTAAATTAGAAACTGTAAAAAATTCAAGGTTTCCCCTTTCTCTGCATCCTTGCCAGCATCTGTCATTTCCCAATTTGTTAATTTTAGCGGTTCTGACTGGTGTGAGGTGATAGCTCATTGTGGTTTTGATTTGTATTTCCTTGATGCCAAGTGATATGGGACACTTTTTCATGTGCCTGTTGGCCATCTGGATGTCTTCTTTGCAGAAATGTCTGTTCATGTCCTCTGCCCATTTCTTGATTGGAATATTTGTTCTTTGAGTATTGAGTTTGATAAGTTCTTTATAGATTTTGGACACTGGCCCTTTATCTGATATGTTGTTTGCAAATATGTTCTCCCATTCTGTCAGTCGTCTTTTGGTTTTGTTGACTGTTTCCTTTGCTGTGCAAAAGCTTTTGATCTTGATGCAGTCCCAATCGTTCATTTTTGCCCTTGCTTCCCTTGCTTGCCTTTGGCAACTGAAAAAGTTGCTGTGGCTGAGGTCAAAGAGGCTGCTGCCTGTGTTCTCCTCAAGGATTCTCACATTGAGGTCTTTCATCCATTTTGAGTCTAGTTTTGTGTGTGGTGCAAGAAAATTGTCCAGTTTCATTTTTCTGCATGTTTCTGTTCATGGTGGGAATGCAAGCTGGTGCAGCCACTCTGGAAAACAGCATTTAGTTTCCTCAAAAAGCTGAAAATAGACCTACCCTATAGCCCAGTAGTTGCACTATTGGGTATTTACCCTAAAGATACAAATGTAGTGACCGAAGGGGCACATGCATCTGAATGTTTATAGCAGCAATGCCCACAATAGCCAGACTGTGAGAGAACCTAGGTGTCCACCAACAGAAGAATGGATAAAGAAGATGTGGTATATGTATACAATGGAATACTATGTAACCATCAAAAGAAATGAAATCTTGCCATTTGCATTGATGTGGTTGGAGCTGGAGGATATTATGCTGAGTGAAATAAGTCAATCAGAGAAAGAAAATTATCATATTATCTCACTGATATGAGAAAGATGAGAGGCATAGTGGGGGGTTTATGGGGTTAAGAAGGAAAAAATGAAACAAGATGGGGTTAGGAGAGAGACAAACCATAAAAGACTCTTAATCTCATAAAACAAACTGAGGGTTGCCAGGGGGAGGGGGTTAGGGAGAGGATGGTTTGGTTATGGACATTGGGAAGGGTATGTGCTATGGTGAGTGCTGTGAAGTGTGTAAGCCTGACAATTCACAGACCTGTACCCCTGGGGCTAATAATACATTATATGTTAATAAAAAACTTTTTTAATAAAAAAATTTTTAAAAAGGAAAAAAATTCAAGGTATCAACTAAATATTACTTGAACTAAAATATAATTAAACAATTAAAATTGTAGGGGGTAGGGAAGAAGGTGGAAGAGTAGGGGACCTTCGTTTAATCTGGTCCTTTGAATTCAGCTAGATATCTATCAAATCATTGTGAACACCTGTGAATTCAACCTGAGATCTGTGAAAATAATTGTTGCAATTCTGCAAATAGAAAAGTAACTACTTTCTCAAGACAGGAGGTGTGGAGAAATAAATCTGAGGGGATATGTCAGAAGATATATGGTGGAGAGAGGTAGCCTCCCAAAGTTGGCTACTGGAAAGTGCTATAGTTAATAGAGTGCAAACGTGGAAATTTTAGATGTCTGCTCCTATGAGTATATCCCTGTCTGAAAGGTGCTCAGGTTGTGAAGCAGAGAAGAATCCTAGGTGGGACAGTGTGGTTTCAGGATCCCCAAGGTCACAGAAAGAACGGGGATGCCTGAGTCAGCCAAGTTCCCAAGCATTGGAATAGGGGAAACCAGCTATAATCAGCAAGCCTGAGAGTGGGCCTCAGCTTGGTTTGCCATAAACTGTGAGCCATGGCATTATTGGGCAACCACTTTCTGAGGAGGGACCCTGCAAATGGTAGAAATGCAACATAGTATTGGCCACAGCAATCAGTCCTAGCCACAACAATCAGACCAGAAAAAGGAAAAAAAGCATCCAAATTAGAAAGAAGAAAAAATTTTACTATTGCAGATGACATGATACTATATACAGTAAACCCTAAAGACTCCACCAAAACATACTAGAACTAATAAATGAATTCTATAAAATTACAGGATAAGAAATCAATGTACAGAAGTCCATTGCATTTCTGTATGCTAATAAGAAAGCAGTAGGATGAAAAACTACGAAAACAATTCCATTAAAAATAATAAAATACCTAAGAATAAACCTAACCAAAGAGGTGAAAGTATTCCATGCTTATATTGAAAGAACAAATATTTTTATTATGTCCGTACTACCCAAAGAAATCTACAGATTTCATGAAAATACCAACATTTTTTTCACAGAATCAGAACAAATAATCCTAAGATTTGTATGGAACCACAAAAGACTCCAAATAGCCAAAGTAATCCTTCAAGAGATTGACTGCTTTTCCCTGAGGGCTCACTAATGAGTGGGGCTGGGATCTTTCAGCTTTAGGGATGGAGATTGGGATGCCACCATATTTATTTTCATCCTCTAAAGCATCACAGAAAGCGTTCAAGGAACAAAAACCACACAGAGCAACACAAAACACTTACACTGAACTGAGCCCCTGGCAAGAGATGGTGTAATTCCACCCAGGCAAAGACACATGGGATTCAGAGTGCAGCAGGGTCCTCTCTCAGAAGACATATCAGTCTAATAAGTTTATGGATCACACAGAATTGAAAAGCTCCAGGACTAGGGAAAATACTATATAGAATTTGAGGTTTTTTCTTTTGATCCATTTGTCTTTCAGTTTAAAATTTTCTTTTCTTTTTTTCCTTTTCAACTAATTTCTTACTTTATCAATTCTTTGCCAGATCTTTTAAAATTCTCATTTTTAAATTTACATTTTATAGATATATCCAACATTTCCGGTGTCCTTTCCCTGTATTCAATTATATTATTGTAAATAACTGTATATACATTTCTTTCTTTCTTTCTTTCTTTCTTTCTTTCTTTCTTTCTTTCTTTCTTTCTTTCTTTCTTTCTTTCTTCTTTCTCTTTTTATTTCCAATTTTGGGATCAAATGTCTTCTAAAAAATGGACCCAGAACGCAGGATCTACAAAAAATACCCAAGACCAAGTGTGTCACCTTCTTCTGTCTACATGTTTCATTATATTCTCTCTTTTTTCTTTTTTTATTCCTTTTTGGTTTCTGATCTCTTCTGATTAGACTAGTGTATATTTCATAGGAGCATGGATGTTATTTTTATTTTTATTTCTTTTTTGCTCTAGTTTCCATCTATATTTCTATAAATAAAATACCCAGAAAAAATAATTCCCACAAAAAAGGAAAAGAGGCAGTACTCACTATCAGAGACAAAATAACTATGGATAATAGTAAAACATTGTAACTATAAATCAGAAAAATGATTGTATATATGGTAGGTGAGCTTGACAAAAGGTATAGAAGACACTAGAGAATCCCTTTCTGGAGAAATTAAAGAACTAAAAATCTAATCAAATGAAAATAAAAAGGCTATTAATGAGGTGCATAAAGAACAGCAAATAAAGCTGAACCCCAGCAGGAGATGAGAAATGATAAAGATTAGAACAGAAATCAATGAAATAGAAAACAAAAGAAGAGTAGAACAGATCAATGAAACTAGATGCTGGTTCTTTGAGAGAATTAATAAGATCAACAAACCCCTAGCAAAACTTATCCAAAAGAAAAGAGAAAGGATCCAAATTAATAAAATCATGACTGTAAGAGGGGAGATCATGACCAACACCAAGGAAATACAAACAACTGTAAGAACATATTATGAGTGACTATATACCAACAGATTAGGCAGTCTGGAAGAAATGGATGCATTTATAGAAACTTACAAACTACCAAAACTGAAAGAGGAAGAGGTAGAAAACCTGAACAGACCCATAACCAGCAAGGAAATTGAAGTAGTAATCAGATTCTCCCAACAAACAGGAGTCCAGGGCTGGATGGCTTCCCAGTGGAATTCTACCAAACAGTTAAAGAAGAAATAATACCTATTCTATGGAGGCTGTGTCAAAAAATAGAAGTGGAAGGAAAACTTCCAAACTCTTCCTATGAGGCCAACATTACCTTATCCCAACACCAGGCAAAGACCCCATCAAAAAAGGGAATTTCAGACCAATATCCCTGATGACTATGCATGCCAAGATTCTCACCAAGACACTAGCCAATAGGATCCAACAGTACATCAAAAGGATTATTCACCATGATGAAGTGGGATTTATTCCTGGGATGCAAGGGGGTCTCAACATTCACGAATCAATGAACATGACACATCACATTAATAAAAGAAAGGACAAGAACCATACGATCCTCTCAATAGATGCAGTAAAAGCATTTGACAAAGTACAGCATCTTTTTTCTTGATTAAAACTCTCCACAGTGGGGCGCCTGGGTGGCTCAGTGGGTTAAAGCCTCTGCTTTCAGCTCAGGTCATGATCCCAGGATCCTGGGATCAAGCCCCACATCGGGCTCTCTGCCTGTCAGGGAGACTGCTTCCTCCTCTCTCTCCCTCTCTGCCTGCCTCTCTTATCTCTTTGATCTCTGTCAAATAAATGGATAAAATCTTAAAAAAAAAAATAAACCAAAAACAACAACAACTCTCCACAGTGTCTTTTGGTGGGAATGCAGGCTGGTGCAGCCACTCGGAAAACTTTTTGAGGTTCCTCAAAAAGTTGAAAATAGAGCTACCCTATGACCCAGCCATTGCACTACTGGGTATTTACCCTAAAGACACAAATGTAGTGATCTGAAGGGACATGTGCACCTGAAATGGGAAGAAGACAAGAACAGACATTTTTGCAAAGAAGACTTATAAATGGCTAACAGACACATGAAAAAATGCTATCACTTGGCATTACGGAAATACAAATCAAAACCACAAAAGATACCTACCACCTCACATCAGTCAAAACAGATGTTGGTGAAGATGCAGAGAAAGGGGAACACTCTTACACTGCTGGTGGGAATGTGAGCTGGTATAGCCACTCTGGAAAACGGTATGAAGGTTTCTCAAATGTTTGAAAATAGGCTACCCAATGACCCAGCAATTGCACTACTAGGTATTCACCCCAAAGATACAAATGTGTTGATCCAAAAGGGCACACGCACCCCAATATTCGTAGCAGCAATGTCCACAATAGCCAAACTACGGAAAAAACCAAGATGTTCACCAACAGATGAGTGGGTAAATAAGATGTGAGATATATATACGTATATTTATATGTGTACATATATATATTTATATACTCATCCTTTCTGATGGGTAAGTAATATAGGAATATTACTTAATATTATATTAATATTATAATATATAATATTACTTAATATTCCTATATTCCTATATTATTTACCCATCAGAAAGGATGAATACTTTCCATTTGTATTGACATGAATGGAACTGGAAGGTATTACGCTGAGCAAAGTAAGTCAATCAGAAAGACACAATTATCATATGATTTCACTTGTGTTAGGAATATAAAAAGCAGTGCAGAGATCATAAGGGAAGGGAGGGCAAATGGAATGGGAAGTAATCAGAATGGGAAGTAATCAGAGAGGGAGACAAACCATGAGAGACTCTTAATCATAGAAAACAAATTAAAGGTTTTGGAAGGGAGGTGGGTGGAATATGGGGTAACTGGGTGATGGACATTAAGGAGGGCACGTGATGTGATGAGCACTGGGTGTTCATGCAACTGATGAACTCTACATCTGAAAGTAATTGAACTCTACATCTGAAAGTAATGATGTCATATATGTAATTGAACTCTACATCTGAAAGTAATGATGTCATATATGTTGGCTAATATAATTTAAATTAAAAAGAGAAAGAACAAGGCAAAACCTCAGAAAAAAAATTTAGGAAACGGAGATAAGCAATATACCTGATAAAGAATTCAAAATGGTGGTCATAAGGATGCTCATCAAGCTTAGGAGAATGGGTGAATGCAGTGATATCTTCAATAAAAGAATAGAAAATTAAGAAAGTACTAAACAGTTCTTACATAGCTGAAGAATACAATAACTAAACTGGTGGGGGAAAAACCACTTCAGGGTTTCAATAGAAGAGTGGATGAAGCAGAAGAATGAATAGATCTTCAAGGTAGAAGACAGGGCAATAAAAATCACCCAGATAGAGCAGAAAAATAGAAAAAAAATTAAAAAGTGAAGATTCCTTAAGATAACTTTGGGACAACATCAAGCAGAATAACATTCATTAAATGGGGTCCAAAGAGGAAAAAAGAGAGAAAGGGCTAGCAAACTTATTTGAAGTAGTAATGGATTCAAATTTCTCTAATCTGAGGAAGGAAACAGACATCTAGGTACTGGAAGTCCAGAGTCCAGATAAAATGAACCCAGGGGTGCACCTGGGTGGCTCAGTGGGTTAAAGCCTCTGCCTTCGGCCCAGGTCATGATCCCAGGGTCCTGGGATCGAGCCCCACATCCTCTCTCTGCTCAGCGGGGAGCCTGCTTCCCTTCCTTTCTCTCTGCCTGCCTCTTTGCCTACTTGTGACCTCTGTCTGTCAAATAAATAAAGAAAATCTTTAAAAAAATGAACCCAGGGACGCCTGCATGGCTCATTCGGTTAAGCGTCTGTCTTCAGCTCAGGTCATGATCCAGGGGTCCTGGGATCGAGTCCCACATTGGGCTCCTTGCTCAGCAGAGAGCCTGTTTCTCCCTCTGCCTGCTGCTTCCTCTGCTTGTGCTCTTCCTCTCTTTCTCTGGCAAATAAAACAAAACAAAATAAAATGAATCTTTTAAAAAAAGGTAAAATAAAATGAACCCAAAGAGGTCCACACCAAGACACATTTTAATCAATATGATGAAAGTTAAAGATAAAGAAGGAATCTTGAAAGCAGCAAGGAAAAAAATAACTTCTTATATACAAAGGAAACCCTAGAAGTCTATCACCAAATTTCTCAGGAGAAACTATAAGCCAGGGGCACCTGGGTTGCTCAGTCAGTTAAGCCTCTGCCTTTGGCTCAGGACATATTCCCAGGGTCCTGGGTTCTAGGCCCACATCCGACTCCCTGCTCAGCAGGGAATCTATTTCTCCCTCTTTCTCTCCCCCTGCCTCCAGCTCATGGTCTCTCTCACTCTCTCAAATAAATAAATAAAATCATTTTGTCTCCCCCCCTTTTTAATATAAATTCAATTAATTAATATATGATGTATTATCAGTTTCAGAATTAGAGGTTAGTGATTCATCAGTCTTTTATATTACCCAGAGCTCATTACATCACGCACCCTCCTTAATGTCCATCACCCAGTTATCCTGTTACCCCATCTCCCCACCCACGTTCCCTCCACCAACCCTTAGTTTGTTTCCAATGGTTAGGAGTCTCTTAGAGTTTATATTCCTCTCTGCTTTCATCTTGTTTTATTTTTTCCTTTATTCCCCTCTGATCCATTGTTTTGTTTCTTCAATTCCACATATGAATGAGATCATAAGATAATTATCTTATTTCTCTTGGCATAATGCATTCTAGTTCCATCCACATTGTTCCAAATGGCAAGATTTCATATTTTGTTTTTAATGCCTGAGTAGTATTCCACCTATACCACTTTTCTTTTATCCATTCACATCCATCGATGGACATCTGGGATCTTTCCGTTGTTTGGCTATTGTGAACATTGTGGCTCTAAACATCTAAAGAGTGCAGTTGCCTCTTCAGAGCACAGTGTCTCTCTTTGCTTCTATGTGGAACCGTATGTCTTCACCTTTGAATAGTCAAAGGGCCTGGGCGCAGAAAGAGGGAAAAAGCCAGAATAGGGCTACATTTGGTAAAAGAAGCCTCCCAGTAGTTCTGCCTAGACCACAAGGGGACAACTTTGAGATTGGAGCCAAAACCCCATCTAAGGAGCTTATTTGGTATGTCCTCTAAACTCTCAGGGACCCATGGAACAGGGACTATGCCAGAAAGGATTCCAGCATTTGGAGATTCTATATCTCAGCCAAATACCACAATGACCTCCACACAACTTTGTGGGTCAGCTTCTGCTCTTTGAGATGCTTTGGATGGGATAAGATGGAATGTGGTGGCACCAGGTGACCAGAGGAGAGAGTGATGGGGAGCTTTCATTCCTCTAACCCAGAACATAGATCTATGTGATGGGCCATTCCAAACATTGCATTCAGAACGGTTTGCCTGGACCTTAACTGTGGTTGTCTTGCCCCTGCTCTCTACCCCCAGAGGATCTTTGGCAACATCTACCGGTTTTTATGTTTGTCACAATGGGGGAAATGCTGCTGCATCTAGTATGTAGAAGCCAGGGGTGCTGCTAAGCATCCTACAGTGCACAAAATAGCACTGTAACAAAGAATTCCCTGGTCCAAACTACCAACAGTGCTGATGTTGAGAAGCCCTGATCTGGATGACCTTCAGCTTCCCTTTGGCCCTGACATAGTTGTGCGGGGGCTCCTTAGAAAAGGGGGGAGGGACCACAAATTGGAAATGTATTTATGCATTTAGTCAAATAACTAAAAGGCCCATCGAGACAGCTTGGTTACTGCCTCATCTCCAAAGATAGTCTCTCTTGTTTGTTTCCATTTTATGATCCCTTCAGTCTGTACACATCATTTCTGCTGCACTATGAATGCACACATGTGGCAAACAAATGCAATAGTTTTGGATCTTTGTTTACCACTGTTTGCCCTACCCTCTCACCATCTTCCCTCCCTTAATTAAAAGATCTGGTTCTCTGTGAAAATAACAGGCAAGGCTGGGACCACACTGATAATTGATTTTTTACTTCTCTCTCAGCAAACTATGGCATTTGATTTTGAGCAGTAGCTTTTCACATGGATAAGGCCACAGTGTTCTTCCAACACCATTTTGAGTTGCAAGAATCTTTGGTGGATGATTTCTTTTTCCTTTTATTGTTCTGCTATTAGCACAGTAATTATAATCATAACATTTCCATCATTTTAGACCTTTTACAGGGGATGATATCCGTGAAAGGGACTTAAGTTTCTGCTGATGACATCTTTGTAATTTTTTTGAGCTCTGCAACAGTAGCATCCCTGGCTGCTCATTAACACACCTCTGGTAATGAAGTTTCACTGACACCTCTGTGGAGTTTGATTTGTCAGAAGGCAGCAAACCGTGGCCTGGAAGATGTGAGCTGAGACTTGTCCTTCCCCTGATGTGACAATACTGGCATTTTCCCAGCTGAAGGTGGGGGGGGTATGCGGCTCTTCCAAAGCCTGCACTGGGTTTGAATCACTCATCTACATTATTCTAAACTGTGCCCGGCACTGCTTAAATACATTAGACTACGTTCATTCTTCAGAATAGTATACAAACATTAAATAAGATAGAGTATAATTATACCAATAAAGTAATAAAATAACCAAGATATATGAGGCCCCACAAAAAACTGCATAACAACATGCATAAATGATCTCACTTAAAAATATTCCCTATCGGGGTGCCTGAGTGGCTCAGTCAGTTAAGCATCTGCCTTCAGCTTGGGTCGTGATCCCAGCGGCCTGGGATTGAGCCCTGCATTGGGCTCCCCACTCGGCAGGAAACCCGCTTCTCCCTCTGCCACTGTCCTGCTTATCTTCCTTCTCTCACTGTGTCTCTCTGTGTTAAATAAATAAATAAAATCTTAAAAGAAAAAAAAAAACCCTCCCTATCATTCATATACTTATATAGGCATACAGAACGTCGAGAGGAATGTAGTAAAACTGTTGACAGTGATTATCCTAAGACTAGAAGGAGGTGGGGGAAGTTGCAGGGAAATTTCCCTTTCGAGGTTTTATAATGAGCATGTTGGTGGCGGAGATGAGTTCATTGCCTGTCCAGCATCCATTCCACCTTTCCCTGGTAAGTGTCTCCAGCTCTCTCCTCTCTCTCTCTCCCTCTCCTCCTTCACTACCCATCCTCTTCCCTGCCTCTTTCTGTCTTCCCATTTAAAGTACCAAAAGACCTTCTAGTGATTTCCTTAGTTTCACACACAGATGGTATTACCATCTCATCTAAAAGCTGTTGCTATGTAACATAACAAAAATGCAAATGGTCAATACCACTGTTTTGGTGAAGGAAAACAAGGTAAAAACAATAGAATAGCTCAACTAGAAGAGAACTTGGGGGGAAGAGCCAAAGAAGAGTGAGAAAGAGACTCTTTTTTTTATTGTGTTACATTAGTCACCATAAAATACACCATTAGTTTTCTTTTTAATTTATTTTTTATTTATTTTCAGCATAACAGTATTCATTATTTTTTCACCACACCCAGTGCTCCATGCAATCCGTGCCCTCTATAATACCCACCACCTGATAGTTTTTGATGCAGTGTTCCAAGATTCATTGTTTATGTACCACACCCAGTGCTCCATGCAATATGTGCGCTCCTTAATACCCACCACCAGGCTCACCCGCCCCCCATCCACCTTCCTTCTAAAACCCTCAGTTTGTTTCTCAGAGTCCACAGTCTCTCATGCTTCATCTCCCCCTCCATTTTCCCCCAATTTACTTTTCCTTTCCTTCTCCTAATGTCCTCTATGTTATTCCTTATGCTCCACAAGTAATTGACTTTCTCTGCTTGACTTATTTCATTCAGCATAACCTCCTCCAGTCCTATCCATGTCGATGTAAAAGCTGGGTATTCATCCTCTCTGATGGCTGAGTAATATTCCTTTGTATATACGGATCACATCTTTATCCATTTGTCCTTTGAAGGGCAAGTTGGCTCTTTCCACAGTTTGGCTATTGTGGACATTGCTGTTATGAACATGTAGTTCTGAGCTTTGCTGCTGAAGACAGGACCCAGCAGAACTGTATTACCCTCCTCCCACTCCCACTACCAGTGAGTCATTATGAACCACAACACTTCATCTTTACCAGAAGAGATATATACATGGGCCATCCACGTTTTTTAAAAAGGAAATCTTAATCAAACTATTGTTTTTTTTTTTCCAGAAATCATCTTTTTTTCCTGCATTCAGTACTCATGTTCCATTCCAACAGCATTTGCTCCATTGGCCACAGCCCCCTCTTGGTATGTATCCTTCTCTTGGCTTCTAGGGCATCCCATGTTCTTCCTTCTACCTCTAAGACCACAGTTTCCCAACCTTATCACTGGTTCCTCTTTGCCTAGCACACTCTTAAGCCTTGGTATGGTCAGAGACTTGTCTGAGCCCTCTTCTTCCCTAATACCCTCTTCCAGTAACTTTCAAGTCACTTCTTTCTAAGACTTCTCTTCTGAAGTTGACTTATTGTACCCAAATAAGTGGTGTTCCTAAGCAGCTTGGTGTAGCAAGAAGAGCACTAGGCTGATACCCAGAAGGCCCAAATGTGAACTCCAGATCTCCGAATATCCAGCTGTGTAGTCCTGGGAAAGGCCCACTGCCTCTTTGAGTATCCACATGATCACCTGTAAAATCACCCTAATTCACTGGCCTGTGTTAGCACTAACTGTGACAATGTATGGGCAGGTCATTTGTAAATCAAAAACGTTAGGACCTGTGGGGGCCGATTATGCCTGGTACTACCATGTGGTGGACCAGTGCCCGTTGATGAGGGAGGTTAGCCAAGAACCTCTCCTGGGGAGAGGGTGGGCGCCTGAGTGGGTCAGTGGGTTAAGCCTCTGCCGTCAGCTCAGGTCATGGTCCCAGGTTCCTGAGATCAAGCCCTGCATCGGGCTCTCTGCTCAGCAGGGAGCCTGCTTCCCCCACTCTCTCTGCCTGCCTCTCTACCTACTTGTGATCTCTGTCTGCTGTCTGTCAAATAAATAAATAAAATCTTAAAAAAAAAAAAAAAGAAAAAAAAAAAAGAACTCTCCTGGGCAGCGGGTAGTATTTGAGCCAAATTCAGAATGTGATAGTCATCATTGATGGGCTATCCATCCCCCTCTTCCAAATGATTTGGCCTGTTAACTTAGTATGTTTCTTTTTCATGTGTGAATTTAAAAGTAAAAATGTATCCTTTAACAAACCCTCTGAGAGTAGGTTAAAATTTAGGAAGAACCAAAAGTGACTGGAGAAGATATAGAGAAGCCACATCTGTTACCTTTTAATTTTTTCTTTTCTTTTCTTTCCTTACTTATTTTTGAACCATTAAAACTATGTATCAGTCTACTGTCTTTTTTCATATAATAAAGTGTTATGAATTAAAAAAAAACATTTTGAAACAAATGATTATGGGAGAGAAAATCCTTATGCAAAGAAGGTATTTATTTTTATTTTTTTTTTTTATTTCCAGCATAACAGTATTCATTATTTTTGCACCACACCCCGTGCTCCATGCAATCCGTGCCCTCTATAATACCCACCACCTGGTACCCCAACCTCCCACCCCCCGTCCCTTCAAAACCCTCAGATTGTTTTTCAGAGTCCATAGTCTCTCATGGTTCACCTCTCCTTCCAATTTCCCCCAACTCCCTTCTCCACTCTAAGTCCCCATGTCCTCCATGCTATTTGTTATGCTTCACAAATAAGTGAAACCATATGATAATTGACTCTCTCTGCTTGACTTATTTCACTCAGCATACTCTCTTCCAGTCCCGTCCATGTTGCTACAAAAGTTGGGTATTCATCCTTTCTGATGGAGGCATAATACTCTATCCCCAGGGGTACAGGTCTGTGAATCACCAGGTTTACACACTTCACAGCACTCACCAAAGCACATACCCTCCCCAATGTCCATAATCCCACCCCCTTCATTTTAAAGCCTTACAAAGCCAGTATTCCAAGTGTTTTTGGTGGGGGGGATAAAACAAGCAAATGAACACCTTCTGGGACAGTTTCAGGTGAGTTGGCGCTTGGCCTTATAATGTCTGTACTGGATGATGTTTTAAGGAATCCTGTGGGTTGTGGAACTTTGATGTTTAAAAGTGGGCCTTCCTGCTTACCCATTCCCTCACTCTTTCTAATCCTGGGAATTTCTAGGGAATTATTTGTTTAGGCAAAAACAGTTTGCAAACCATTGATCTAGCCTATCACCTATTTTGATGGATAAAAGAACTGGGAAAAAGGAAGAAAGGTGTGTCTAGAGCAAAATAAAACAGTGGAGTCATGTAAAACAGCCTGAATCCTTGGACTGAGAAGTTCACAGTCATCCTGCCTATCATCCTGCCATAATGATAGGATTCCTAGCATGTCAGTTATCTTTTGACTTCTGGCAGGAGTGATGCCTATCTGTGACCCCAAATTTGCTTAGTCCTCATTGACAGTATTTGTTTCAATGGCTTAGGATCCTCAGAGGACCCCTGAGATGGAGGATAGAGCCCAAGTTCTTTAATCAGACACAGACACACACACACACACACACACACACACACACACACACACACACAAAGAGAGTCGAGAGATTTACACATGTGTTTGTTCAAAAAAAAAATTAGAAACCCCAAAGAACCCAAAGAGCCCAGAGCCTTACCAGGGTGCCAGAAGTATAATGACTCCAACTGCTTCTTGAATCCTTGAATAACTCCATTCAAATTCAAGATTCTCAGGTTATGAGTTTAATCCTATGCAGCCAGAGAACCTTGACCAGCAATCCCACCAAAGAAGAAGCCAGATGCTTCAAAATCCAGGGGAGTGGAAGGCAGACAGTCAAACATCCAACTACTCTCCACCACACCTATCTTCTTCATGTTTGTGTCCTTCATGGTAGGAGACTTCTGCTCCTCTCCAGTGCTGGTCCTTAGCATCTTGCTCTTCCCTGTGGCTACAGAGAACCCCAACAAAACACTAGTTCATTAATAACAGGACTTTGCTTGTGAACTGAAGTTTACAAGCACCAAGCACTTTCACATAGGTATCTCTGGTATGACACAGGCAAGACAGGAAAAATAATCTGTTACTACTGTTACAGAAGAGGAAACAGGGTTTATTAATTCCCTCTTGCTGCTCTAACAAATTACTACAAACAGTGGTTTACTTTTTTCCAGGAATATATCTAAACATTTTATTTTTTAATTCAATTAACCATCTTTTTTTTTTTTTTATTTCCAGCATAACAGTATTCATTATTTTTGCACCACACCCCATGCTCCATGCAATCCGTGCCCTCTATAATACCCACCACCTGGTACCCCAACCTCCCACCCCCCGTCCCTTCAAAACCCTCAGATTGTTTTTCAGAGTCCATAGTCTCTCATGGTTCACCTCTCCTTCCAATTTCCCCCAACTCCCTTCTCCACTCTAAGTCCCCATGTCCTCCATGCTATTTGTTATGCTCCACAAATAAGTGAAACCATATGATAATTGACTCTCTCTGCTTGACTTATTTCACTCAGCATAATCTCTTCCAGTCCCGTCCATGTTGCTACTCTGGAAAACAGCATGGAGGTTCCTCAAAATGTTGAAAATAGAACTGCCCTATGACCCAGCAATTGCACTATTGGGTATTTACCCTAAGGATACAAACGTAGTGATCCAAAGGGGCACATGCACCAGAATGTTTATAGCAGCAATGTCCACAATAGCCAAACAATGGAAAGAACCTAGATGTCCATCAACAGATGAATGGATCAAGAAGATGTGGTATATATACACAATGGAATACTATGCAGCCATCAAAAGAAATGAAATCTTGCCATTTGCGACAACATGGATGGAACTAGAGCGTATCATGCTTAGCGAAATAAGTCAAGCAGAGAAAGACAATTAACCATCTTTAAACATCATTAGTGTTTGATATAATGTTCAGTGATTTATTAGTTGAGCAAAACACCCAGTGCTCATCATATCATGTGCCCTCTTTAATTCCCATCGCCCAGTTACCAATCCCCCACCCACCTCCTTTTCTGCAATCCTCAGTTTGTTTCCCAGAATCAAGAGTCTCATATGGTTTGTCTTCCTCTCTGATTTCTGCCCACTGAGTTTTCCCTCCCTTCCCCTATTTTCCTCTGCACTATTCCCTGTATGCCACATATGAGTGAAGCCATGTGATAATTGTCTTTCTCTGCCTGACTTACTTCACCTCCAATTCCATCCATGTCGATGTAGATGGTAGACAGTCATCCTTTCTGATGGCTGAGTAGTATTCCATTGTATATATGAACAACATCTTCTTTATCACTTCAGCCATTGAATAGTGTTCCCAACTCCTCCCACAGTTTGGCTACTGTGGACATTACTGCTATGAGCATCCGGGTGCAGGTGCCTCTTCTTTTCACTACATCTGTATCTTCAGGTTACATACCCAGTAGTGCAATTTCTGGGTTATAATGTAGCTCTATTTTTATTATCCCGAAGAACATCCATCTGTTCCCCATAGTGGCTGCACCAGCTTGCATTCTCATAAACAGTGTAAGAAGGCTCATCTTTCTTCATATCCTAGCCAACACTCGTTTCCTGTTTTGTTAAATTTTGCCATTTAATTGGTGTGGGGTGATATCTCATTATGGTTTTGATTTGTATGTACCTGAAAGCTAATGATTTTGTGCATTTCTTCATATGTCCTTTAACCATTCGTATGTCTTCTCTGAAGAAGTATCTGTTCATGTCTTCTGTCCCTATTTCAACTGGGTCATTTGTTTTTTGAGTGTTGAGTTTGAGAAGTTCTTTATAGATCTTGGATATCACCCCTTTGTCTGTAGTGTCACTTGCAAATATCTTCTCCCATTCCGTAGGTTGCCTCTTAGTTCTCTTGACTGTCTTCTTTGCTGTTCAGAAGGTTTTTGTCTTGATGAAGTCCCAATAGTTTATTTTTGCTGTTGTTTCCCTTGTCCCTGGAGACATGTCTTGAAAGAAGTTATTGTGGCTGATGTTGAAGAGGGTCCTGCCTATGTTCTTCTCTAGGATTTTGATGGATTCCTGTCTCACATTGAGATATTTCATCTAACAATTGTAAATCTCTATGTCTTAAATGTGGAAGCAGCCACTACAGAAGCTAGCTGTTAACAAAAATAAAGAATCATATGGATAGTAAAACGTTAATAATAGGAGATTCTAACACTCTTCTCTCAGCATTGGGCAGATCATCTAAGCAGAAGATCAACAAAGAAACAAGAGCTTTGAATGACACATTGGACCAGATGGAATTCACAGATATATACAGAACATTCCACCCTAAGATAACAGAATACTGATTCTTCTCAAGTGTACATGGAATGTTCTCCCAAAAAAGACCACATCCTGGGTCACAAATAATGCCTCAGCCAATACAAAAAGATTGAGATTATTCCTTACATGTTATCAGATGACAATGCCTTGAAACTGAAACTCAATCACAAGAAAAATATTTGGAAGGAACTCAAACACCTGGAAGTTAAAGAGCATCCTGGTAAAGAATGATTGGATTAATCAGGAAATTAAAGAAGAACTTAAACAATTCATGGAAATTAATGAGAATGTAAACTTCAGTCCAAAACCTATGGGATACTGCAAAGATGGTTCTAAAAGGGGAAATACATAGAACATAGAAATACATAGAGCCACCTGGAAGAAATGGATGCATTCCTAGAGACTTACAAACTACCAAGACTGAAGCAGGAAGAAATAGAAAAGTAATAAAATAATAATAGTAAAATAAAAAATAGAAATAGAAAACCTGAATAGACCAGCAAGGAAATTGAAGCAGTAATCAGAATCTCTCAACAGACAGGAGTCCAGGGCTGGGTGACTTCCCAGGGGAATTCTACCAAACATTTAAAGAACTATTACCTATTCTACTGAAGCTCTTTCAAAAAAATAGAAATGGAAGGAAAACTTTCAAACTCGTTCTATGATGCCAGCACTACCTCGATCCCCAAAACAGACAAAGATCCCATCAAAAGGAGAATTACACATCAATATCCATGATGAACAGGAATGTCAAAATTCTCACCAAGATCCTAACCAATAATATCCAACAGTACATTAAAAGGATTATTCATTTCCAGTTTTACTTTTGTATGGTGTATGTAAGGGAATGGTCTAGTTTCATTCTTCTATATGTAGCTGTTCATTCTTCTATATGCAGCTGTTCAATTTTCCTAACACCACTTATTGAAGAGACTGTCTTTTCTTCCATTGGATATTTTTTCCTAATTTGTCAAAGATTAGTTGACATAGAGTTGAGGCTCAATTTCTTGAGCCTCTATTTTGTTTCATTGGTCTATTTGTCTCTTTTGTACCAACAACATGCTACCTTGGTGATCACAACTTTGTAATACAGCTTGAAAATGGAATGGGAAGTTATCAGATAGGGAGTCAAACCATGAAAGAGTCTAAATCATAGGAAACAAATGAGGGTTTTGGATGGGAGGTGGGTGGGAGATGGGATAAGTTTGTGATGGACATTAAGGAGGGCATGTGATGTGATGAGCACTGGGTGTTACATGCAACTGATGAAATATTGAACTCTACATATGAAAGTAATGATGTCGTATATGTTGGCTAATTGAATTTAAATTTAAAAAACAATTGAAAGTGTAAGGATACATTTTTTTTGTAAATAACATATAGTGGATTTAAAATATTCCTATCAGAAATCTCTAAGGAGGAAATTACGTTCACATTTTTTATGATTATGACGTGTTTGGACTTTTTACTACTATGTTACTTATATTTCCAACTTAAAATTGTGTCTTAATTTTTCTATTGATTTTTGTTACTCTTAATTAATTATATCTTATTTCTAATCTTAGAGTGGTCACACTTAAAGTTTTTTTTTAATGACAGAGTGTTATGCAAGAGTTTTACTGATTTTACCAGTACATGTCAACATAGTCTTATTTTTAAAATTTTATTTTATTTAAAAAATATTTATTTATTTGACAGAGAGAGAGATCACAAGTAGGCAGAGAGGCAGGCAGAGAGAGAAGGGGAAGCAGGCTCCCTGCTGAGCAGAGAGCCCGATGCGGGGCTTGATCTCAGGACCCTGAGGTCATGACCTGAGCCGAAGGCAGAGGCTTAACCCACAGAGCCACCCAGGTGGCCTGAATATAGTCTTATTTTAATACGTAGAATTAAACTCTATCTTTAACTGTTCAAATGAACAAAACCTTTAGTACACTTTTACATTTTCTCTTCCAGGTCCATCCCTGACACCACCATTATTGTGATATTATCTGGATTCTTAGTTTTATGTTTTATTTTTTCCTTTTACACTATGCTCATGCTTCAGAAATTTCCATTCTTTATGATTGCATTATGCTTCACAGTTACTTCAGTGATAGTTACTTAGACTCGACTATGATGGTTTTAATTTCCTTGTTCATTGCTGAGACAGATTGTATTTTCCAATGTTGGTCACAACAGAGCCTCTTATCTGCCAAGCTATTCTTACAGTGACATCCATAGCTCCCTGAATTTGGGAATACCCTTGTGAATGCCTTGGTTGGTAGAGTACAGTGGAAGTGATGCTATGTGACCTTTGAGCCCAGAGCATAAAAATGCCATGACCTTCTGCAGTACTGTCTTGGTAGGTTCATTCTTTTTATTTTATTTTATTCATTTTATTTTATTATTAATTTAATTTTATTTTTTCAGTGTTCTGAGACTATTTGTTTATGCCCCACACCGAGTTGTCCATGCAATATGTGCCCTCCTTAATACCTCCTTAATAATATCATCAGGCTCACCCATTTCCCCACCTTCTCCCCTCCAAAACCCTCGGTTTGTTTCTTGGAGTGCACAGTCTCTCATGCTTCATCTCCCCCTCTGGTTTCCCCCAATTCACTTTTCCTTTCCTTCTCCTAATGCCCTCCATGTTATTCCTTATGTTCCACAAGTAAGTGAAACCATATAATAATTGGCTATCTCTGCTTGACTTATTTCACTCAGCATAGTCTCTTCCTAGACCTGTCCATGTTGATACAAAAGTTGGGTATTCATCCTTTGTGATGGCTGAATAATATTCCATTGTATATATGGACCATATCTTTATTCATTCTTCTGTTGAAGGGCATCTTGGCTCTTTCTACAGTTTGGCAATTGTGGCCATTGCTGCTATGAACCTTGGGGTACAGATGGCCCTTCTTCTCACTACATCTGTATCTTTGGGGTAAAGACCCAGTAGTGCAAATGCAGTGTCATAGGGTAGCTCTATTTTCAATTTTTTGGGGGGCATATCCACACTGTTTTCCAAAGTGGCTGCACAAACTTGCATTCCCACCAACAGTGTAAGAGGGTTGTCCTTTCTCCACATCCTCTCCAACACTTGTTGTTTCCTGTGGTAGGTTCATTCTTGGAAGCATAGTAGCTCATGTGGAGAGACCACATGGAGAGTTCCCAAGTAGATGTTTTGGCTGATTGTCTTACTGAGGTTCCAGTCTACCAGCATCAGCTATGTCGGAGGGAATATATCTCCAGATGATTCCAGCTCTTACCTGTTGAGTCACTTCCAGCCTTTAGGTCTTTTGCTGAGGCTCCAGACATTGAATAACAGAGACAAGCATCTTTGCTCTGTCCTATCCAAATTCCTGACCTATATCCTTGAAGATAATAAAATTATTGCATTACCCCTGTAAATTTGGGATGTTTTGTTATGAAATAATAGTAACTAGCCAGAACACCACTGTTTGTCTTATACTGTGTTCATATTTCTTGATTAACTTTATTATAGCTCATCCCCAACTTATATTTTTTTCAGAGACAGTACATTAGTGATGGATTTTATGAGTTTTAATATGTTTAATTTTTTTAAAATAATTTTTTATTTTTTATAAACATATATTTTTATCCCCAGGGGTACAGGTCTGTGAATCACCAGGTTTACACACTTCACAGCACTCACCAAAGCACATACCCTCCCCAATGTCCATAATCCCACCCCCCTTTCCCAAACCCCCTCCCCCGAGCAACCCTCAGTTTGTTTTGTGAGATTAAGAGTCACTTATGGTTTGTCTCCCTCCCAATCCCATCTTGTTTCATTTATTCTTCCCCTACCCACTTAAGCCCCCATGTTGCATCACCACTTCCTCATATCAGGGAGATCATATGATAGTTGTCTTTCTCTGCTTGACTTATTTCGCTAAGCATGATACGCTCTAGTTCCATCCATGTTGTCGCAATGGATGGAACTAGAGCGTATCATGCTTAGCGAAATATGTTTAATTTTTAACATTATACTTGATATTGGATATAGAATTCTAGGCTTAGAATCATTTGTCCTAAAACATTGAGGGCATAGTATCTTAATTTACAGCACCTCATATTGCTAATGAGAATTTTGCTAGTGGTCAGATTATTATTCCTTTTAAAGTTAGTTGTATTTTTATTTTTATAAATATTTGGGGATTTTTATCTTAATCCTTGGAGATAAAAATCACCAGAATATGTACTTTTTAAAGTTCCTCCTTTGGGTCACAGCTTCTCTAGTATTCTGTTGGTCATCATTTCTGGGGGTACTCACAAAAGGAGTGGGACAAAACTTTGGGTTTGCTGAGGCCATGACTGGTACTAATAATCTACCTTTTCCACTCTGCTTTCAAAATTCTCCTGTCTCTGTGCTTGGTCATCATTTCTGATGGTTTTAGTGGCTTACTTGGCAGGGGCTGGGAGGGAATTATCCTGGAACCTCATTTCTTAAGGGTCTGAGATGTGGTTTCTGTGCCTTTAGCAGACCACGGGTGCTGTCCTTGCACATTTACAGTTAAAACTGAATATGAGAGTAACAAGAGATGCCCCAGTGTATTATCTGGATGCCAAAGATATTCATCTCTGCCAGAATTATGTAGTAGGAGTCCTTCTGCTTCATAATGGGTGGGGTCAATCACCCTTACCATCATAGTAATTACTGTGATAGATGGTTTCCTGGCAAGAGGATACTAATCAGGTGGTAGCAATAGATTTCAGTTTAATGAGACTCCAATTATAGCCCCCTGATGGAAGCATTTGCTCTCTAGGAAACAGAACCTCTAAACCCACAGAGCCTCAAGTTGCATTGACAGAAGTACAAACACCCAAGTGATGTTGAATAGTATCACTTTTACTTCCATTTTCCTGACCCATATATCCCACCTCTGAGGGACATACCAGCATAGAATGGCCATGGATTTAAAGTGTAAACCACATTTTAAGGGCTGACACTGTCTTTGAGAATGTCACATATAGACTGCTTCTTCAGCTATGCCTTCAAGAAACCATTTCATCTCTATATTTCTATTTCAGAGATATCTCTTCTATTTCTATTATTTCCATTTCTGTTTCAATATCTCTATCTCTACTTCAGCTCTATCCAGCAGCTTCTAGGTGGTGTGGAAAGTGATGACAACATGGATGGCAGGGTGATGTGCCCACCACTGCACTGTCTTTGCTATGCAGTTGATCCTTTGGTATGAGGTGATGTTATGTGGAATCCTATGTCGGTAGTCAGATGCTCTAGGAGCCCTTGGGTTGCAGTACTGTCTGAGGCCATCTGGACAGGAAAAGAAAACCAGTAATCATTATGTATTTCATTTCTAGTCAAGATGAATTGCTGTTCCCAGGTAGAAGAAGTTCAATTAACCAACTTGACTTCAAAGTGACTGGTTATTGTTAATTTCTATAGCTGGCAGTAAGACATTCGTCAGTGATTGTAGCTAGATTAGCCTTGGAAAGAAGCAGTCCATGCTGTGGGTCATGTGTAGCCTCCATTTCTGCCACCAAGATTATTCTATTGTTATTCTATTCACAAACCCATTGCAAAAGCACTGGAGTGGGCAAGCCAGAGGCTGGCTGACATCTACTGAATCATACTATCTACTTGGTTCTTTGGTGTTTCTTCCACAGAGGATGCTTTCTAGTGGGTGTAGTTTACCACACTAAGATCCTTGTGCTCTGTACCCACTCTCATATCTATCTATGTATCTCTGCTCCAGAGCTCTTTATTCTGGCTCTTCCAATCTTTCACTTTCTCAACACTTGCCAGGTTAAAACGAATTGGTGCTGAGCCCACCTGACTTATGACTTGTGAGCCTGAAAGTCCAGCAGATGATGGAAAATTTTGGTTACAGGGTCACTTTATGTGCCATGGTCAGATAATCAGTTTCTCCCAGGGCCCAGTAGTATGCCAGGAGCTCTTTTTAACTGGTCTACAGTACTCTGCTGTGAATGGCATGGTCTTGCTCTGGAAATAGAAGGGTCTGCTCTGCAGTGCTTCTACTACACACATTTTTCTCTATCACAGATACCCTACTGTCACAGACTCCGCAGGTAATGTGGTCCAAACAGGGCTGCTTATACAACAGTCTAAACCTTCTTCACATCCTTTTTCTTTCTCTGGACCCATTGGTGACTTTCATGTTACCCAATAAATGAGCCAACGTCGTATTCCTGAGCACGATTTATGTTATTCCAAAACCTGAAGGAATCTCCAGGTTTTTCAGTGGTAGGAAGTTCAGTGTTTAAAAACTTGTCACTTGCTTTTTTTTTTTTTTTCTTATTTATTTATTTATTTATTTATTTTTATTTCTTTCCAGCATAACAGATTTCAGAGTACACCTAGTGCTCCATGCAATATGTGCCCTCCTCAATACCCACCACCTGGCTCCCCCAACCTCCCACCCCCCGCCCCTTCAAAACCCTCAGATTGTTTTTCAGAGTCCATAGTCTCTCATGGTTTACCTCCCCTTCCAATTTCCCTCAACTCCCTTCTCTTCTCCATCTCTCTATGTCCTTCATGTTATTTGTTATGCTCCACAAATAAGTGAAACCATAGGATACTTGACTCTCTCTGCTTGACTTATTTCACTCAGCATAATCTCTTCTGGTCCTGTCCATGCTGCTACAAAAGTTGGGTATTCATCCTTTCTGATGGAGGCATAATACTTCATAGTTGTCACTTGCTTTCGATGTGATATTCCAGAATGCCCCAGACTACTGGACTAAAAACTTCACCAAAAGGCAGGCCCTTGGATTTTTGTGGGATTTTTCTCCTACTTTCCAGATCACATATCTTTAAAAAATTTTTTTATTTTTTAATTTTTATTTAAAATTTTTTTTAATTTATTATTATTATTTTTTATAAATATAGAATGTATTTTTATCCCCAGGGGTACAGGTCTGTGAATCGCCAGCTTTACACACTTCACAACACTCACCATAGCACATACCCTCCTCAATGTCCATAATCCCACCACCCTCTCCCAACCCCCCTCCCCTGAGCAACCCTCAGTTTGTTTTGTGAGATTAAGTGTCTCTTATGGTTTTTCTCCCTCCTGATCCCATCTTGTTTCATTTATTCTTTTCCTACCCCCCAAACCCCCCACTTTGCATCTCCACTTTGTGTCATCGTTGCGCAGGGGCCATGCTAATCTTCTCTGTTTTGTTCCAATTTTAGGATATGTGCTGCTGAAGTGAGCATGCATCACCACTTTAGATCACATATCTTAATGAGATGTCTAGAATATTTGCCTCTCTTGCTCATTAGGTCCAATTAACGTGATGTCATCTTTATAGTGGGCCAATGTGATAATCTTTGGAATATCCTTTTAGACTATACTGTAATAGCAAGCAGGATTAGCATAGTTCTGGCTGGGGTAAGGCTGTGAATGTATACTGGTCTATCCTGTAAGAGTGCTAATTGCTTCTGAGCTTTCTTCATGATGGGTATTGAAATAATGGGTTTGCCAAGTAATGGCTGCATTACATGTTTTATATGTTAACATGTTCTAGTAAAGATACTACATCCAACATAGTGTAACTGCTGCTACTATTTGGTTAAATTTGTAGCAGTTTGCTGTCATCTACTATGCACCATCTTGTTTTTACAGGAGCCAGACTTATGAGTTAAGTGGAGACCACCACCCCTGCATCCTGCAAGTCCTTGTGTGGCACTAATCAACCTCTTCTTCAGGGTCTGATATGTTGTTTTTTATTTATTCTTCTGGGTTAAGAATGGGAGGATTGTAGACAGTTTTAGGGATTCTACTTGGTCTTTCCTATTATAATAATTTTTATTCCATAAGTCAAGGGGCCAACTTGAAGATTCCAAAGCCACTGGTCCCACAGCCATTCCAATAACAAATTCAGAAGCTCGAACAATGGCCACCATGTGGACCCAGTGTAAAACAGACTTGGACTAGAATTCCATTTAGTCCCTCACTCTATATACTCTTATTTTGTATCTCATGGGGTCATTGAGTCCTCAAATTTTATACAGTTTGATGGCTATTCAGATGCTGCCTAAACTAAGCAAGCAAGGCTAAGAAGCTTATCAGAAAGTCATTCTGGGATTGCTTCTATACATGATTTAGGCTGTTGAGTTTCTACACCATTAAGCATAGCTAAGATGATGTTATCCTGAAAAAATTTCAGAACAGCCATTATTATTCCCTTACCATTACCATAACATTTTAATTAACTTATATTTTAGTACTCACTCTTTCTATATACCTATCTTTGGCTTTCTTTCTCTGATTATACTTGTCTTTTTGTGATATTATGGTAGGGGAGCAAAATTTACCACCCCAAAAGGTATCTCTGTGGTATGTGGATTATTTTAGGCTGATTATGTGAAGAGACAAGGCTAAAGAAGACCTTTGACCTTCTTCCAACTACCTAAAAGGATTTAGGTAGAGGACCTTCTTCTAGATAACTACAGTATAGTATAAACTAGGCGGTAGACAGAACGGAGTTTAGCAAAGTCTGTTAAAATACCTCTCTATGTCTCATTGTTTATGAGTGGCTTAGCAAACATTTGCTTATCAAACATTTACTCCTTTTCATATTTCTGTGAATTGCCTCCCTTACCTTTGAAGTGCCAGACACTTCCACTCTTCTCCTTAGCTCTAGATAGAATAGAAGCCTCAATTGTCTACCTGTGCCTCATATTTTATTTTTTTACTTATTTTATTTTTTAATTTTTTATAAACATATACATTTTTATCCCCAGGGGTACAGGTCTGTGAATCGCCCAGTTTACACACTTCACAGCACTCACCAAAGCACATACCTTCCCAATGTCCATAACCCCACCCCCCTTCTCCCAACCCCCCTCCCCCCAGCAACCCTCAGTTTGTTTTATGAGATTAAGAGTCACTTATGGTTTGTCTCCCTCCCAATCCAATCTTGTTTCATTTATTCTTCTCCTACCCCCTTAACCCCCCATGTTGCATCTCCACTTCCTCATATCAGGGAGATCATATGGTAGTTGTCTTTCTACAATTGACTTATTTTGCTAAGCATGATACCCTCTAGTTCCATCCACGTCGTCGCAAATATCTTACTCAATGGAGAAAAACTGAATGCTTTTCCGCTAAGGTCAGGAACACGGCAGGGATGTCCATTATCACCACTGCTATTCAACATAGTACTAGAGGTCCTAGCCTCAGCAATCAGACAACAAAAGGAAATTAAAGGCATCCAAATCCGCAAAGAAGAAGTCAAACCATCACTCTTCGTAGATGATGGGATACTATATGTGGAAAACCCAAAAGACTCCACTCCAAAACTGCTAGAGCTTGTACAGGAGTTCAGTAAAGTGTCAGGATATAAAATCAATGCACAGAAATCAGTTGCATTTCTCTACACCAACAACAAGACAGAAGAAAGAGAAATTAGGGAGTCAATCCCATTTACAATTGCACCCAAAACCATAAGATACCTAGGAATAAACCTAGTCAAAGAGGCTAAGAATCTATACTCAGAAAACTATAAAGTACTCATGAAAGAAATAGAGGAAGACACAAAGAAATGGAAAAATGTTCCATGCTCCTGGATTGGAAGAATAAATATTGTGAAAATGTCTATGCCACCTAAAGCAATCTACACATTTAATGCAATTCCTATCAAAATACCATCATCTTTTTCAAAGAAATGGAACAAATAATCCTAAAATTAATATGGAAGCAGAAAAAACCTTGAATAGCCCAAGGAATATTGAAAAAGAAAGCCAAATTTTGGGGCATCACAATTCCGGACTTCAAGCTCTATTACAAAGCTGTCATCATCAAGACAGCATGGTACTGGCACAAAAATAGACACATAGATCAATGGAACAGAATAGAGAGCCCAGAAATAGACCCTCAACTCTATGGTCAACTAATCTTTGACAAAGCAGGAAAGAATGTCCAATGGAAAAAAGACAGCCTTTTCAATAAATGATATTGGGAAAATTGGACAGTCACATGCAGAAAAATGAAACTGTGCCTCATATTTTTATGGAACCCCTTGATACATGTAATTAAATTTGACTTTCTCTTTTAATCTGTCGCATGTCAATTTAATTCTTAGACCAGCCAAAAGAACCTTAAATGATTTTTTTTTTCTCTCCAACACTATTAACCACACCAATCTTTTGAAGAACTCTTGGGTAGAATTCTTCCCCTCTGTCTCACTATGTCTATTTCTCCTGCTCTTGTGCTCACTTTCTTTCTGTTCATTCGATAACTGTGTTGTATCTTTTTGTTGTTGTTGTTGAATTATAATTAATATACAGAGTTATATTAGTTTCAGGTGTACAATATGTTTATTCAACAATTCTACACATTACTTAAAGGCTATCATGTTAAGTGCAGTCACCATCTGTAAGCATACAATGTTATTACAATATTATTAAGTATGTTCTCTATCCTGTACTTTTCACCTCCATAACTTATTTATTTTGTAACTAGAAGTTTGTACCTCTTAATCCCTTTTATTTATTTGCTCACCCCCAACTGACCTCCCCTTTGGCAACCACCAATTTCTTCCTCTATATTTAAGAGTCTGTTTTTTGTTTTTTCTTTTTTGTTCATTTTTTTTTTTTTAGATTCCACATTATAAATGAACTTATAGGGTATTCATCTTTGACTGCCTGACTTATTTCACTTATCACAATACCCTCTAGTCCATCCATGTTGCCACAAATGGCAAGATCTTATTTCTTTTTATGGCTGAATAATATTCCATTGTGTGTGAGCAGGTGTGTGTGTGTGTGTGTGTGTGTGTGTGTGTGTGTATCATTATCCATTCATCTATCAGTGGACACTTGGGTTACTTCCATATCTTGGCTACTGTAAATAATGTTGCAATATTATAGGGTGTTTATATCTTTTCAAATTAGTGTTTTCATTTAGGAAATTCATAGTGAAATTGTTGGATCACATGGTATTTCTATTTTTAACTTTTTGTAGAATCTCCATATTGTTTCCCATAATGGTTGCACCAATTTACATTCTCATAGACTGTGCATGAAGTTTCAATGATATTCTATCTTGTTTATCTCCAAGCTCCTGGCAATTAGTCAAGTGCAGGGCACATAGGGACCCTCTAGTAAAATTTTCTTGCTAGTAAATGGATATTTAATGGACACCTATTTACCAGACACACATAGTCCAGGAAAAGAAGTGCAAGACAGCCTGGAAAAGGAAATTCTCTATGGCTGCAGCTGTAGATTCCAATTTAGAATGAAACTCAAGGAAGATTTGGTTACTCTGAGGCCCCCCAGTCTCTGAGTCAATACCCACCAGATCAAATGGGTTGAACCACTGAGGTAAATGGTCCTCCCCTCCACTTTCACAACAGGTCTCCATTTCCCAGTGTAAGCCACTGTGGTGTGTCTCTCACCTAGGTCACCTTTCCTGGCAGCAGGTCAACTAGCACACAATGGCAGCTGTCTTTCTCTTCTAGTTGCACCAATGACCAAGCAGTCAATCAGCTGTTGCTGATATCATTGCTCTTTAAAAGGCATAAACAACTTCTGCAACCATTTTTAACAGTTTGCAATAGTACAACACATTTTTAACAGTCCTTTTTCTGTTTAGTCTTGAAAGAATGGATTTACTTACCTCCTTTCAAAAAATATGAGCTTGCTGAGGGAAATTGGAAGGGGAGGTGAACCATGAGAGACTATGGACTCTGAAAAACAACCTGAGGGTTTTGAAGGGGCAGGGGGTGGGAGGTTGGGGGAACCAGGTGGTTGGTATTAAGGAGGGCACGTATTGCATGGAACACTGGGTGTGGTGCAAAAAGCAATGAATACTGTTACACTGAAAAGAAATTTAAAAAAATAAAAATTATATACATAAAAGAATATGAGCTTGCTACTGAGGGAAAATGAAGCAAATTATATAGCATGGTATTTGTTGGTAAGACTTACAAAGTAGGAGGTGAAGTGCTAGGGCGTATTTATTGCTATTGCACAAAACCAGGAGAGGAATTTATGTCCCTCCGTATTCTCTTCCCCTTGCTTTTAAAGACAAGTATCAAGAAGGTAGAAAGCAAGATGAACTATTGCTCCTGGGTTTAAAAATTCCTCAAATGGCTTCCAAACATAACTGGAATATAATATAAACTCCTCAGATCTCCTTCCAAGTTTTGCCCCATGCCTACCTTTTTTACTTTATCTCCTGAAATTCTCTTCTTCATCTTCCCTGCTTTTCTGGTTTTACTTCTTTTTCTGGAATAGCCCAGAGATGTGCTGGAGCCAGTCTAAGTGGCTCATTGTGTGCATTGTTTTCCAACCCTGTGTTCAGTGACCTTGTGTTGGTAGTTCAAAATTGTGGGAATTGGCAAATACTACAGATCAGGGGTGTTTCCCTTCCTCTCCTCCTCAACTCCCCTGACCACATCCAGCCAACTGTTACACATTTACTAGCACAGCACCCAATAAGTTAACTCCCTTTCTTTAGATTCTTTGCTCAAGCTGTTTCCTCCACCTGGAATGACACCCCCTCCCCATTTAAGCATACCAAACTCCTTTCTGATCTTTAACTCACTTAACCACCTCCTCTGAGAGGCTTTCCTAGACCACCCATTCACTCATGATCACATCTACCATTTTAATTTCCTGAATATAATTGTTAAAGTCTAATCCTAAAAATGTTAAAACATAATTATTATGTAGTTAGATATTATGCACATAGCATCATTTTATTTAACTCATTTATGAGAAAGTTAGTTCAAAAGAAGGAAAATGAGAAAGTGGGGTTTTATAGTCAGTTCAACAGGGGAAGAAAGAAATGATAAGATTGTTGAATTAGATTAAAACTGGTTAATGAAATACTATCCTTTAGGGTTATTGTCTCTCTTGGACAGAAGATGATTTATTATACCTAAACCATTTTATGAAATTATAAAATGTCTGGGCCCCAGTCAATTGCAGACATAATCAATGGCCTTTATTAAGTTTTGAATAATTTTCTTAAGCAAAGGAGATTATTGGTTAGTCATAAGTCTCTATGTATTTTTATACCTATTTACCATGTTTGCCTTTCAATGAGAGTAGCTTCTGGGAATCTGAAACAGTGCCTGGAATGTAGTGGGCCTTCAATAAGTATCTGTTGAATGAAGGTTGAGGCTTGATATCATGGAGGGAAGATCCAGGAGGGAAAGTTTGCAGTGCCAAGTGGCTAGGGGGAAGTTGTAGATAACAGGGCTGATCTGAAAACTAATGGGGCCTCAGTACCCTGGCCAGTGGCATTGGCCTTCTTAGTCATTTTGGAAACTCCCTTTTATAGTCTGGAATTGGGGTGGGAGAGAAAGAGTGCCCTCATCATATTTAACCTCTTCGTACTTTGATTTCCTCAGCTATGCAACAGGGGTAATCATAGTAAGTTGATATAGAACTGATCTAGAAGTAATAATATACATAAAAAGCTTGGTGCCAGTCCTGGTGTATAGTAAGCGCTCATTAAATGCTTGATTTGTGCATTTACATAGTATATATAGAAAGTAATTGTGGAAATTCAGTGGAGGGACTGATGCTATCCAGAGTGTGGTGTGGGGTAAGGGAATTCATCATACAGGGCGGGGCTTGAGCAATGACACAGGTTGAAAGTGCAGTGAGGATGGCGGAAGGACACCATAAAGGGGTGATGTGAGCCTGTCTGATCTTTGCTTCCCTAGACAGGTGTGGGGGTATTGTTTTGTAGCTGGACTGCCTGGGTTTGAATATCAGCTCTGCAAATTGCTGGTTGTGGGATCTTGGCTGAATGAACTAATCTTTCTGATTCTTAATTTCTCCAACATAAAATGGTGATAACAAGGACAAATGTAACCCCGTGGGGCTGTTCTAAGGAATTAAATAAGATGATACATGTAAAGTGCTGCAGAAATGATAGCCATTGATAATTGAGAAATACTCAGTTACCTTTTTCTTTGTCCTGCCATAAGAAAAAGCTTGCCTTGATTCAGAATATGTGTAAGAGTTTAGTGAGTTTCTCTCACTTTTCTATTGATAATATGTTTTTTTTCTTATTTAAAAAATTTTTAGAGATATACAAGTCAGGTTATTCTCAGTTCTCAGTTCTTGCACCTATATCTACTTGAGTTTCATTTGCTGAAAATTGAATTAGAATGGGAGAAACACTGTCAGGAAATAAAATGCCTGCTATGCCTCCACGGGAGGTGTTTTGATTTGATTTTGATCAGAAACTAGATCCCCTGTGCAGTTCTCAGACATAGCCCCCAAATCCCATATTTTGAGGAAATGAGCCAACAACTACACAAGTGAATTGCTGCAGTCCTCTGGCTGGGTTAGAATGCGAAAAGAATACTAAGAGGTTGTAGAGAAATCAAGAATATTCTAGTGGTCTTTAACCTAGCAGAATGCTATTTGGGCCTGAGAAACCAGAAGTTCAATATCTAAAGAGGGCAACCCTGTGACATTTTTACTGACCAAAATTCTCAAGTACCTGCCTGAACCCAGGCCTCCCTCCCTCAGCAGAACCTGAGATGAGGGCTTTTGTGTGTGAGTCATTTGTGGGAAATTATCCCAAGAAATGGGAGTGAGGAGACTAAAGGGAGCAAGACAGGGAAGAAGGAAGGCCTTCTCATATTGAGGGATTCCCAAATTGGTTACTACTATAGGAAACTGGGACCTAATTCTCCCAGGACTCTCTGAGGAACTGTGCATGTGGAATTCATCCCTTGAAGGTCTGTCCAGGGCCAAGAAAGGAGCAGTGATCATCAGTTCCTAGAGTCCACCATTTTTGAGAGTTGCCCTTGGCTATTAAGGCTTTCCTATGTTCAAGCTAAGGGGACCAAATTGTCCCAAGTTGCCTGAGACTTTCCTAATTTTCAAACTGAAAATCCTGAATCCTGGGAACCTCTTAATCCTAGAAAAACTGGGATAGTTAGTCATCCTGGTTCAGAATGTCCTGGATGGTTTCCTGTAGGACCCACAATGGGGAATCAGAAAGAGAGCTACTTACAGCACTAAGTGGGAAGGACACAGTGTGGCTGAGATGAGGAGCTGTAAAGCTATAGCTTCCCAAAGCCAACTGCCACAGCAATAGCTGGGGTAAAAGCTGGGCCACATGGGTATAAGGTGGGCACAAGAGGAAGCCAGGACAGAGCCTAAAACACAGAGGGAGAGTCTAGCTGGAGAAGAAAGTAAAGGCTTCCACTCTCTGGCTTGAGGATGAAGGTATAATCCCAGAGGAGAGAACTTGGACCAGAGGTAGGTACTTGGAGAAGAAGATTTTGGCTCAAAATAAGGAAGACTATTTTAAGAGTTCTGAATTATCAAAATGTCTTGATTGGTAAGATTATCTCCAATTCCCTCAGGAGAAACATGGAGTGGAACTAATATGTCCAAGATAACCCAAGGGACAAGAGCACAGCCAGGATTAGAATGTTAGATATCTGACTAGCTAAGTCAGGAGGTGTGAGAAAAAGAACTAGATTATTTCAGGAGGGAGGAAGTTTCCTGTTCCTGAAGGCATTCAAGAGAGTCAGGAGAATCTGGGCTATTTGATAGGTAAAAGACTCACAGTTCATATCAACCTTATTGGGGAAAAACTGAGAGCTTTCCCTTTATGGTCAGGAACAAGACAGGGATGACCCCTCTGACCATTACTATTTAGCATAGTACTGGAAGTCTTAGCCTCAGCAACCAGATAACAAAAAGAAATAAAAGGCATCCAAATCAGCAAGGAAGAAGTCATACTTTCACTAATTGCAGACAGCGTGATACTCTGTAGAAAACCCAAAGACCACCAAAAGTTTCTATAAAGATGCACAAATTCAGCAAAGTTGCAGGATATAAAACCAACATACAGAAATCTGCTGCATTTTTTAAAAGATTTTTTAAATTAATTTATTTATTTTCAGAAAAACAGTATTCATTATTTTTTCACCACACCCAGTGCTCCATGCAATCTGTGCCCTCTATAATACCCACCCCCTGTTACCCCAACCTCCCACCCCCCCGCCACTTCAAACCCCTCAGATTGTTTTTCAGAGTCCATAGTCTCTCATGATTCACCTCCCCTTCCAATTTACCCCAACTTCCTTCTCCTCTCTAACACCCCTTGTCCTCCATGCTATTTGTTATGCTCCACAAATAAGTGAAACCATATGATAGTTGACTCTCTCTGCTTGACTTATTTCACTCAGCATGATCTCTTCCAGTCTGGTCCTGTTGCTACAAAAGTTGGGTATTCATCCTTTCTGATGGAGGCATAATACTCCATAGTATATATGGACCACATCTTCCTTATCCATTCGTCCATTGAAGGGCATCTTGGTTCTTTCCATAGTTTGGCGACCATGGCCATTGCTGCTATAAACATTGGGGTACAGATGGCCCTTCTTTTCACAACATCTGTATCTTTGGGGTAAATACCCAGGAGTGCAATTGCAGGGTCATAGGGAAGTTCTATTTTTAATTTCTTGAGGAATCTCCACACTGTTCTCCAAAGAGGCTGCACCAACTTGCATTCCCACCAACAGTGTAAGAGGGTTCCCCTTTCTCCACATCCCCTCCAACACATGTTGTCTCCTGTCTTGCTAATTTTGGCCATTCTAACTGGCGTAAGGTGATATCTCAATGTGGTTTTAATTTGAATCTCCCTGAGGGCTAGTGATGATGAACATTTTTTCATGTGTCTGATAGCCATGTGTATGTCTTGATTGGAGAAGTGTCTGTTCATATCTTCTGCCCATTTTTTGATATGTTTGCCTGTTTCATGTGTGTTGAGTTTGAGGAGTTCATTATAGATCCTGGATATCAACCTTTTGTCTGTACTGTCATTTGCCAATATCTTCTCCCATTCCGTGGGTTGCCTCTTTGTTTTTTTGACTGTTTCCTTTGCTGCACAGAAGCTTTTGATTTTGATGAAGTCCCAAAAGTTTATTTTTGCTTTTGTTTCCTTTGCCTTTGGAGACATATCTTGAAAGAAGTCTTGAATGGAATTTATACCATGCATAAATTTTCTATAGATTTCTGAAACATTTATCATTCGGGGTAATTTGGTTAGTGGTCACATCATTTGAAAATAATTCATTTATTTTTTGTTCAAAATCTTCTCTTACTGTACTACAGAATCAGATTCATCATATCTACAGCAGCGTTCAAGTTCAATGTATTTAACACCCTCACTTACCATTTAGGAGAGAAGGAAAAATCCCATATACTCTGGCTTTTCCTGTGATGTATACTTCGAAATAAACCTAACCAAAGAGATAAAGGATCTGTACTTGAGGAACTACAGAACACTCATGAAAGAAATTGAAGAAGACACAAAAAGATGGGAGACCAGTCCATGCTCTTGGATCAGAAGAATAAACATTGTTAAAATGTCTATACTGCCTAGAGCAATATATACTTTTAATGCCATTCCGATCAAAATTCCACCAGTATTCTTCAAAGAGCTGGAGCAAATAATCCAAAAATTTGTATGGAATCAGAAGCTGCCCCGAATCGCTAAGGAAATGTTGAAAAACAAAAATAAAGTTGGGGGCATCACGTTACCTGATTTCAAGCTTTATTACAAAGCTGTGATCACCAAGACAGCATGGTACTGGCATAAAAACAGACACATAGACCAGTGGAACAGAGTAGAGAGGCCAGATATGGACCCTCAACTCTATGGTCAATTAATCTTCGACAAAACAGGAAAAAATATACAGTGGAAAAAAGACAGTCTCTTCAATAAATGGTGCTGGGAAAACTGGACAGCTATAAGTAGAAGAATGAAACTCGACCATTCTTTTACACCGTACACAAAGATAAACTCAAAATGGATAAAAGACCTCAACGTGAGACAGGAATCCATCAGAATCCTAGAGGAGAACATAGGCAGTAATCTCTTCGATATCAGCCACAGCAACTTCTTTCAAGATATGTCTCCAAAGGCAAAGGAAACAAAAGCGAAAATAAAAGATTTTTTAAAAAATATTTTATTTATTTATTTGACAGAGATCACAAGTAGGCAGAGAGGCAGGCAGAGAGAGAGAGAGGGAAGCAGGCTCCCTGCTGAGCAGAAAGCCCGATGCGGGACTTGATCCCAGGACCCTGAGATCATGACCTGAGCCAAAGGCAATGGCTTAACCCACTGAGCCACCCAGGTGCCCCGAAAATAAAAGATGTTATTTATTTTTTGACAGACAGAGATCACAAGTAGGCAGAGAGGCAGGCAGAGAGAGAGGGGGAAGCAGGCGCCCCTCCGAGCAGACAGCTTGATGCAGGGCTTGATACCAGGACCCTGAAATCATGACCTGAGCTGAAGGCAGAGGCTTAACCCACTGAGCCACCCAGGTGCTCCAATCTGCTGCATTTTTATACACTGACAATGAAGCAGCAGAAAGAAATTAAGGAATCAATCCCATTTACAACTGCACCAAAAATGATAAGATACCTAGGAATAAACCCAACAAAAGAGGTAAAATATAGGTACTCTGAAAACTATAAAACAACTCTGAAAGAAATTGAAGAGACCACAAAGAAATGAAAAAACATTCCATGCTCATGGATTGGAAGACCAAATATTGTTAAAATATCTGTACTACCCAAGGCAATCTACACATTTTATGTAATACCTATCAAAATACCACCAGCATTTTTCATAGCGGGAGAACAAACAATCCTAAAATTTGTGTGGAACCACAAAAGACCCCTAATGGCCAAAATAGTCCTGAAAAAGAAAAAGCAAAGGTGGAGGCCTCACAATTCCAGACTTCAAGCTGTATTACAAAGCTGTAATCAACAACTATATGGTCAACTAATCTTGAACAAAGCGGGAAAGAATATCCAATGAAAAAAAAGACAGTGTCTGGGGCACATGGGTGGCTCAGTGGGTTAAAGCCTCTGCCTTCGGCTGAGGTCATGATCTCAGGGTCCTGGGTTCGAGCCCTATGCTGGGTTTCTCTGCTCAGCGGGGAACCTGTTTCCCTCTCTCTCTGCCTGCCTCTGCCTACTTGTGATCTCTGTCAAATGAATGAATAAATAAAATCTTTAAACAAAAAAAAAGAAAGAAAGAAAGAAAGAAAGAAGACAATGTCTTCAACAAATGGTGTTTGGAAAACTAGGCAGCAACATGAAGAAGAATGAAATTGGGCCACTTTCTTACCCCATACAAAAAAATAACTTCAAAATGGGTGAAAGACCTAAACATAAGACAAGAATCCATTAAAAACACAGGCAGCAACCTCTTTGACCTTGGCCACAGAGACTTCTTACTAGACACATTGGAGCCAGGGGAAACAAAAAACAAAAAATGAACTATTGGGACTTCATCAAGATAAAAAGTTTCAACATAGCAAAAGAAAGAATCAACAAAACTAAAAGGCATCCGGCTGAATGGGATAAGATATTCGCAAGTGACATATCTGATAAAAGGTTAGTATCCAAAATATAGAAAGAACTTATTAAACTCAACATTCCAAAAACAAATAATCCAGTTAAGAAATGGACAGATGAGTCTACGGCCATACCACCCTGAACGCGCCCGATCTCGTCTGATCTTGGAAGCTAAGCAGGGTCGGGCCTGGTTAGTACTTGGATGGGAGAAATGGACAGATGACATGAATAGACATTTTTTCCAAAAAAGACATCCAGATGGTTGTCAGACATATGAAAAGATGTTCAATATCACTCATCATCAGGGAAATACAAATCAAAACCACAAGATACCATCTCACACCTGTCAGGATGACTAAAATTAACAACAAGAAACAGCAGGTGTTGGCAAGGATGTGGAGAAAGGGGAACCCTCTAGCATTGTTGGTGGACTACAAACTGGTATAGCCATTCTGGAAAAACGTATGGAGTTTCCTAAAAAAGTTAAAAATAGAACTACCTACAACTACCTTATCCTAAAAATAGAACTACCCAGCAATTGCACTACTAGGCATTTATCCAGATGATACAAAAATTCAGATTCAAGGGGGTACATGCATGTTTATAGTAGCATTATTAACAATAGCCAAACTATGGAGAAAGTCCAAATGTCCACTGACTGAGGCATGGATAAATAAGATGTGGTATATACACAGCCATCAAAAATAATGAAATCGCCATTTGCAGCAATGTGGACGAAGCTAGAGTGTATTATGCTGAGTGAAATAAGTCAGAGAAAGACAAATACCATATGATCTCACTCATATGTGGAATTTAAGAAACAAAACAGATGAATATATGGGAAGGGAGAAGAAAAGATTGAGGGAAACAAGACATAAGAGACTTTTAGACTCTCAATAGAGAAAAACTTAGGGGTTTTGGAGGGAGGTTAGGGAGGGGAAGGTTAGATGGGTGATGGGTATTAAGGATGACACTTGTTATGATGAGCTCTGGGTGTTGTATATAAGTGCTGAATCACTGAATTCTACTCCTGAAGCCAATATTGCATTGTGTATTTCTTAAGTAGAATTTAAATAAAAATTTAAAGAGAGAGAGAGGGAGAGAGAGAGTCTGGGCTTTTCAGCCTGGATACTATGGGAGATAATTTGTGCTTCTGGTGACTTTAACTGCCCTCTATCCCAGAATTGTGTGGTACAATGATGCATTAGAGTAGAGTCTCCAAAATTACAATATAAGAGTAACAAGGGGAGGGTAAAGGAGAGTTGGAATTAAATAGTGAATATTTGACCACAGTAGGGGGCACAGGTTTATTCCTCCCATGCTCTTTGCATTGACTGGATCAGTCTATGTATGAAAAGTCTGAGTGTGAGTGCATGTGTTTGTGTGAGTGTGCATGTATGTATGTGTGTATGTGCACATGTGTGAATGCATACAAATGAAATTTGTGTGTAAATATGTTGTGCATGCATATGTACACGCAAGCACTCATGTATGTGAATATTTATGTGTATATGCATGTGTGTGTTTGAGTGTAGAAGAAGCGAAGTGTAAAAGAAATAGAAGTGCTGAACTGGGTTCATGTAGCTGAAATGGTTCAAGTGCCATCAAAGAAAAACTGAATCATTTTATGTTGTAAATATTAAACCCTAAAAGAATTTTCAGTATAAATGTAGGCCAAATGTGTGTTCACAGATCTTTTTTTTTTAATTTTTTATTTTTTATAAACATATATTTTTATCCCCAGGGGTACAGGTCTGTGAATCACCAGGTTTACACACTTCACAGCACTCACCAAAGCACATACCCTCCCCAATGTCCATAATCCCACCCCCTTCTCCCAAACCCCCTCCCCCCAGCAACCCTCAGTTTGTTTTGTGAGATTAAGAGTCACTTATGGTTTGTCTCCCTCCCAATCCCACCTTGTTTCATTTATTCTTCTCCTATCCACTTAAGCCCCCATGTTGCATCACCACTTCCTCACAGATCTTTTTAAAGATACAAATGAAACAAACATTTCAATTCTGAATTTTCATAACGTGGATTTCAGACTCAGGCCCTGAAAACCTTTATTCCTGTTGGGAAACAAGGATTTTCTCTGCAGTGCTCAGCAGTTCTCAGAGAAGCTTCCTCTGTCATCTGGGTCATTGTACAATGAGAAACTGGAATCTTAGGGATAAGGGGAAGGCAGAGGGTAGAGATCCAGAGAGACCAGGTATACAGAGCCAGTGTGGGCAGGGTTCACTTTCACTCTATGCTGTGTTTCTCCATTCTTGCAATGTCAAGTTCAGAATTGTTAGCTACATTGACCAGCCTTTGGCCTCTCTCAACTTGTGTTCTATTTGTAATATAGGGATGAGAACAGAAGACCCTTGCTTGCTACTTGTGGGGGGTTGAATATGATCATGAAAAATGGAAGTCATTTGTAAACTGTAAAGTGCTCTATTCATAAATGCCATCCCAAAGGAGATGCCAGACATCAATATTATTCTCCACCCACTCCCCCACCTCTCACCTGGACTTCAGTCCACACCACACAATACAATGTGAGATTTTGTGTTATTTCCTGTGATGGTCTATTTCCACAAAAATGGAAGAATTTTGAGGCTGGGGACAATCTCTTTTACTTAAGAACCAAAACCAAAACAAGAACAAAAACCTCTTTCTCTTCACTACTCAACTTGTTGGTTAACTCTCTGCATTTAAATATTGACATTTATGGTTTTAACACTTCCATCATCCATTCACTTGCATGTGTTGCTAAAGGACAAAGTCACCAAAATTAATGTTATTTAAAAAGTGGGATATTTACTAACATCTCCATTTTCTGTAAAGCCAGCCATGCAAAGCAAAAGTTGTTTTTCAGAGCCCTCTAAATGCTTCTAATGTGCAGGGCAGCCACACTCACCTTGTGGAGATTCTGGATGTTAGGTCTCTCCAAAATAGGAATAATCCTTACCACCTTAGAAGAAGCCTTCCTGAGAGCTTTTGGTGGAAGGCAAGGGTCAAGCATTTCTAGAGAAGGCACTCAAAACTGTTTGGTGCAAGGAGAGGTCTTAGTGATTATTTTCTTTAGCAAGCGTCCTTATTTATTATACTGATTTGGAGATAATTAATTTTTTTCAGTTTTCACTTTCTTATTTTTTTCTTCAGACATGTGTGACAGCCCTATTTTGCCTCATTTGCCATCAACACTAAATCACCATTACCGTGATAATATCCAAGAAAAGCAGGTCAGAGAAGTTCCCTTATTGGTTTAAAATTCTGAGGTAATTTAGAGATAGTGTAAAAATTAAATGACAAGACCTAGAGAGTCCACTTTTTTGCTCATCCAAGGACAATACAACTCCATGTGATAAGTGTCAGACTATCTTTATGCTACATAAAGTGGGGAACAGTAAAGAAAGAGAGAAAGAAAGTGCCCAATTTCCACAGCACATATCATTGAGAACACTGTGCAATTTGACAAGTTTTTTCAATAGCGTTCTAATGACTCAGGGTTGTTTAGTGATGGTCCCCAAATGAAAGCATTTTTTTATAGATTTATTTATTTATTTATTTTAAAGAGATAGAGAGGAGGGGAGGGGCCAAGGGAGAGAATCTTCAAGCAAACTCCCCACTGAGCACCCAATCTCATGACTCATGAAATTATGACCTGAGCTGAAACCAGGAGTTGGAGGCTTACCTGGCTGAACTACCCAGGTGACCCAACAAAAGCATTTTATTAAGAAATACTGAATAACATGTTTTGTAGCCACCTTCTCCTTCCCTCTCACCTCTTCAGATTCCCTCATTCTTTCCCACCCTTGCCTCCCTTCAGCCTTCACTTTATCTTATCCACCACCTCTTCCTACTCTAACCTCACCTGTTGTATACCTTACTTCCCCCACACTACATCTCTCAGCCCTGGGGGAAGACTCACCTGAGGCTCAAGGATAGAGTGTCAATGTTGGCCATGATGATTACGTATCTACTTGTTAATTAAAAGATTTTGATGTACTTATATCAAAATAGAACATCATTTATACTTGTATTAAAGCAGCAGCATTCATTTGACTATTTGATATAAGGTGATGGTCTTTAAACATACATTTCTTTTTCATGTTGTTTCTTTTGCCAGGAATGTTCTCTTGTTATGCCCTCTTACTTGCTAATTCTGCCCATGTTCGAGACTCAGTTTTGTTGTCATTTCTGGAAGATTTCCCTAATTTCACTGTCTGAATCAGTATCCCTGTATTTCCTGGGTATATTTTTTATTGAAGTGTAGTTGACTTACAATATTATATTAGTTTCAGGTGTACAACATAGTGATTTGGTATTTACATATATTACAAAGTGATCACCACTAAATCTAGCTACCATCTGTCACCATACCAAGTTGTTACAGTATTAACTATATCCTCCATGCTGTATATTGTATTATATGTGTATTATTTATTTTATAATTGAAGGTTGCATCTTTTAATTGCATTCCTCTATTTTGCCCATCCCCCACTTCTCTTCCCCTGGCAGCCACCAGATTGTTCTCTGTGTCTATGAATCTATTTCTGTTTTGGTTGTTTGTTTTGTTTTTCAGATTCCACATATAAGTTAAATTATGTGGCATTTGGCTTTACCTATCTGCATTGTATCATTTAGCATAATACCTCTGAGTTCGTCCATGTTGTTGTGAATGGCAAGATTTTGTCCTTTTTGGTACATTATTTTATCACCATAGTGCACATCATTTCATGCTGTATTATCTATTTATGTGTCTGTCTCCCATATGCTACTGCAAGATCAGGAATCATGTCCTTTTTATCCTTGTGTCCTCAGTCTCAGCACAGAGCTGACCGTATAATGGAGAGTGAACGAATGTTCATTAGATTGATATCGATACAGCAATCTCAAGTACAAAATGATGAATTCAAATTCATGAAATAAAAATGCTATTTATTTTCTCACAATAAGAAAATTATGGATACTGAATTTACTGAGGCAGCCTCTGTTAAAGGCACGGGTGTTCCTGTCACCATCAAAGATACAAGTTTCCTTTATTCTCGTACATAGGGCTCATGGGAGCTCTATGATTCAGTTACAGCTCATGGCTCTGTGATTGCAGGATCCTCTCTTGCCTCCTGATTTTCTCTCTAAGCCTACAGAGATGACAAAAGAAACAACAGCCAGAGAGAAGCTGTTTATAGAAAGAGATGGACAGCTGGAAAAATATTGCCCTTTCTCCTCCTGCTATGCAGCACACACCTGGAAGATGGAAGGTGTGACTACTGCTGTGTGTTGTGAAGGTATCACCTATACTTTGATTTTCTGTCTAAGATCAGATTACACACATTCATAATGACCACAGCTGGAGCAGATCCTCTGAGAAAGCAGATAGCATTGGGGTATTCCCCCTCCAGCCTGGGGAATGTGTACTGCCTCTAAAACCTTGGTAAGTGTGGAAGTGCCCTACTCTGAGTTCCCCCCAGCAATAGACCCCAAGGCATGGGTTTGAGTGCAAGCAGTTTATTTGGAAGGTGAACCCAGGACACAGTGATAGGGATAGAAGTGAGTCACGGAAGGGAAGACAGCCAACAAGGGTGAGTAATGAGTTTCCACTGTGGGCAACTTTAGTTCAACTTGTTGGGAACTCTGGGAAACAGGGTGGAACTCTCACCTCAGAATTATCCTGCTGGATGGATGGAGGAGCTGGGAGATGTATCCATCACCTACATCAGTCAGTAATTGGTTGAGTGTTGTTCTTGGGAAGCTTAATTTCTCAGCATTTCTGGCCTGTCACATAATATGGCCAGAATGGTCTCCAGTGGCAGGATAAAGCTCTCAGGCAAGGGAAGGCAGTCTGCCCTAAGAAATTGGGCTGGTAAGTATGGAAATGCTAGATGCCATGGGGCCATGAATGGGAGACCCCCACAGATGTCTGCTGCAAACAGAGTGCAGCAGTGAGCTCCTACAGATCACTGGCACAACTTATTGTGCCAGTCCTGATTTCCTATTGGAGGGTTGGCAACATTGCTTGCAGGAAATGTCAATTCCAGGCCCCTATGCACTTTCTACAAACAAATGCCTCTTTTTAATCTTAATTGCCAGACTGTCAGAGTTCATGAGACAAGGCATTAAACTGTTTTTGAAAAGTACATGATAATCTAGCTTGTATTTGGGCAGTACTGACATTGGGGCTTAAAAATGTCAAGGAGCTCCTCAGTTAATATATACCACTCCAATTTTATAAAGAATATTTTGATAAGCAGGTTATTATGAAAGCTCCACAAAGAAATGCAACTAGATTATGCAGAACCAAAATGTGCATCTCGGGGTAGCCATACAACTTCAAAGTGAATGCATTGGAAAAGCGTGTAGGAACCAGAGGTGTCACAAGCCTGACCAATCTGCTTTCAGTTTTTAAAGCATTTGCCCTACACATGTACATTTATTTACTGGCATTTATCAAGAAGAGTTTTTGTGCTGCGTTTTTCTTGCATATTACCCTCCTTAATGATGAGTTGGGAAAATAATACATATGTTCAGTGTAAAAGCTACTCTGGGGTAATGTTTTACTGTTGCTTAATATTTAAACATTTGCTAATCTTTGGGGATCAGAATGAACACTCAATGCTAATTTAAAAAACAACAACAAAACTTCACATTTGTATTGCACTTTATCAATCAAGGGAGACAATATCTGTCAAAAACCCTGTACACTGTGAAGTGCTTACTCTCATGCTTTGGGCTTTAAATCTTAGCTCATCAGCCCAAGATATGAGTCACTCACAGTGGAGGTGGGAAATCTGTTTATGAAAGTCCTGGATGAAAAAATACAAGCCTGGAAGGAGGATACTAGTAGTGGGCTGGGAAGTAACCTCGATTCTGGCAGGGGATCAAGAGGAGAAATGGTCCACGTTTGTGGTTTCATCGATCCTTCAGGGGCTTGCTAAGCACAAAGCCAAGGGAGCCAGCTATATTTTAGAAGAAGTCACATGTAATTATGCCGCTGCTCTTATGTTGTTTTATGATAGCTAAGAATACTGTAATGTATTTTTAATCATGAGCACATGCCCACAGGTCCTCCAGAGAGTGTTTGAATTTGAAATTAAAACCAAAAACCTAATGAATTGATCTAGCCATTTTTTTTTTTTTTTGAAAGTGTGTTGGAGTGCTGGACAAATTGTTTTTTTTTTCTTCTCTTTGCAAACTTGCTCATCAAACTGCCTTGATTCTCATTATTTTTTATTTTGTCGATAATTGCCTGTTTCTAGCTCTCCCTGATAACCTTTCCAAAGCCCACCACACAGAATTATTTTTTGGCCTTTGTATTTAAAGGTTACTGAAGCAAATGAACAATTCAGTGCAGCTCAGACCATGCTTGATTTCAAGCTGAGTTTTCCCATAAGACCAACTACATGCCTAAGCCTGAACTCAGCTAGTTGGGTTCTCATGGAACTCCACAGGATGGGAAAATATAGTCTCTGCCCTCAGGATGCTCATTTGTAGAGAAACCAAAAAGGCATCCTCCCTTCATCAGGAAAGCAACAGCTTTCCCATAAACCCACAGCCAGTGACCCCCCAGGATATACCTGGCCTCTAAAGGACAAGGAGGCTAGGGAATGGGATATTGAAATTTCTGCTCTTTAAAGCTGAGTAAGAGAAAGGGAAAGGGGTTTATGAATGGGTCTTGAGTAAACTGACAGTATGTTCCAAAATAAGAATAACGCCTGTTGGTGATCTGAGCAAAGATGGTGGTAAAGTAGGAGGTGCTGTTTCAACTGTTCCTCTTAAGCAAGCTGATTATCTACCAAAGAACTCTGATCACCCATGAAATCAGCCTGAGATTAGAATTATACACTTCTGGATCTCTACGGGGGCAGAAGATGCCAGTGGACAGGTAAAGTGGAGTGGGAACATTGGGATGTTATTGGAAGAAAAACTAAAGGGGAAGGGAGCCACCAGAAGTGATCCATTGGAACGTAATGCCCCAATACAAGAGTGCCCTGAGATTGAGCACAGCATTAACTTGGAGTCTGGTTGAAAGCACTCAAAAACAGCAAAAGATCTTAAGGGGAAATTGGTGGAATCAGCTGATTAGGGACAGGGGCTTAAGCCCATGGACCCAGATGGCCACCATTGGCACTGAGCCAGAGAGAGTGTGGTGAAGAAGCCAGGCCTTGGTCCATGAGCTGCTGGTGCAGGTGAGAGCATCTGAGTGGCGGCATGTGTGAGAGAGTCTGGTGTGGATGCCAGCCAGCACTCTCTAGAACCACAACCTTTTGCACTCTGCAAGCATGCTCTGTGACTGGGGTCTGAATCATGCTCCACACCCTCCCCTGAGAGAGGTCCATGCCAGTTCTAGCCGGTGCTCTCTAGGACTTGGAGAGTCTGAACACTCCCAGCTGGGTCTGCAGGAAAATCTCAGTGTGCTATCTCTAGTTGGGACCTCTCTGGTGGTCTGGACCTGCCCAGAAAGCCATGGTGGAGGCAGCCACTGGAAGCCAGCTCTCTGGACTAGCACTTCTCCTGGTTTTAGGTACAGTGGGAGCTCTTGCTACCCCTGAGACTGTGACTGGGGATGTGCTCTGCTGGTGGCAGAGGGGGAATTTATGCGATCTGGAGCACCCAGAGGGGAACAAAGAATCTTGAAAACCCACCAAGGGGAGGAAAACAAAACAAAACAAAACAAAAACCTCCAGAGAGCAAAGCCTGAAAAACTGGTTTACTCAGAGCCCAGCCCCTTGATAGGGGGCAGAAGGACTCAACTTTAGCAAGACTGCCTGGAAAACCGCTTGTCAGGACTCTCCCCCAGAAAGCCAGCCAAAACAAAACAAAACAAAACAAAACAAAACAAAACAAAACAAAAAACAAAACAAAACAACAACAACAAAAACCAAGAGGACAACCACCACTACTTCATAGATACAACTTCTCTTTTTAATTCATTCCCACTATTCTCATTCTTTTCAATTTTTAAAAAATAATTTTTAACCTATTTCCCATCACAATGAGATGTTCAGTACAACAATTTCCATAATAACCTTTTAACTTGAACTTTTTTGATACATATACCTGTGTTTTTCCTTTTCTTATCTATTTTTTCATTTTTTAATATTTGTATAGAGATAAGCTTCAAGGTAATCCCCTTTCCCCAATTAATGCTACCCCTATAATATAAACAATTTTTAATCCCCCCTTGATATCAGGAAATTTGAGTCCTTTAGCAAAGATATCAAGATACATCCAGGAAGAACAAAATAATCTTCCTCACCCACACTGGGAATTTATAACCACATTCCCATCTTTTTCTTCCATCAATTTTTCTATGTATTTTTTTTTTTTCTGGTAGTGTATAAATCTTAGACTTGGGGTTCATTTGGGCTGTGCTCTTTTTTTTTTTTTTCTTATCATTTACTTTTGTCGGGTTTTTTTGTCTGTTTTTGTTTGTATACTTTATAAATCTTACCTTTGGGGCCCATTTGGGCTGGGTATTCTCTTTTATTTTCTCTCTTTTTTTCCCCCCTGTCTCTCTCCCTCTCTCTTTTTTCTTTTTTCTTTCTTTTTGATGGTGACTCCTGATTGCCCAAAAGTGTTCCAGAGTGCACCTTGCCTGCACCACAATTGATACATTCAGCTACACATTCCCTCAGCCATCTGTCACCAAAATGACTAAAAGGAGGAATGCCCAACAGAGGAAAAATTCAGAGACTGTGCCCTCTCCATCAGAGCTATTGGATATGGACATAAACAATATGTCAGAAAGGCAATTCAGGCTAACAATTATGCAGGCAATGGCTAGGTTGGAGAAAGCCTTTAATGACAAAATGGAATTGATTAAGGAAGAAGTGAAAACCACCAGGGATGACGTTCACAATGCCTCCAAAGAGTTCCAATCTAATCTAAATTCTCTAAAAACTAGAGTAACTGAGGCAGAAGGTATAATTAGTGATCTAGAAGAAAAACTGATTGAGAAAAAGGATCAGGAGGAAGCCTGGAACAAACAGCTTGGAAACCATGAAAATAGAATTAGGGAAATAAATGATGCCATGAAAATTCCAACATCAGAATTAATGGAAACCCTGAGGCAGAGGAGAAAGAAAGAAGACTAGAGGATATAGTTGAACAAATTCTCCATGAAAATTTTCCCAGTCTCGTGAATGGAACCAGATTTCATGTACTAGAGGCAGAAAGGTTTTCCCCCAAGATCATAGAATCTAAAAAGGCCTTGAGACACCTGATTGTGAAAATGATGAATCATAATTGTAGACAGGGGCTCTTGAAAGCACCTAGGGGGAAGAGATTCCTTACATACAGAGAAAAGCTCATCAGAATAATATCAGACTTGTCCACAGAAACATGGCAAGCTGGAAAGGGCTGGCAAGATGTATTTGGGGCACTAAATGAGAAGAACAGGCAGCCAAGAATACTTTATCTAGCAAGACTGGCATTCAAAATGGATGGAGAGATAAAGAACTTCCAAGACTGGCAAGGTTTAAAAGAGTATGTGACCACCAAGCTGGCACTGCAAGAAATATTAAGGAAGGGGGTTCCATAAAAGAGGAAAAAAACCAAGAATATCATTGAACAGAAATATATGGAGACAATCTATAGAAACAAAGACTTCACAGGTAACACGATGTCAATAAAAATGTATCTCTCAATAATCACTCTCAACATGAATGGCATAGATGTGCCCATAAAATGGCACAGGGTTGCAGATCGGATAAAATGACAGGACCTATCCATATGTTGTCTATAAGAGACCCATTTGGAACGTGAGGATACATTCAGACTGAAATTGAAGAGGTGGAGAAGCATCTTTCATGCCAATGGGCCTCAAAAGAAGGCTGGGGTAGCAATTCTCGTATTGAATAAATTAGATTTTAAACTAAAGACTATAGTCAGGGTTACAGAAGGACACTATATCATTCTTAAAGGGTCTATCTGCCAAGAAGATCTAACAATTGTAAATAATTATGCCCCCAATATGGGAGCAGCCAACTACATAAGACAACTGTTAATCAAGATAATCAAGATATTAGAGTCATATTGATATGAATATGTTAATAGAAGGGGTTTTTTAACATGCCACTCTCAGTAATAGATCACCCAAGCAGAAAATCAATAAAGAAAGAAGAGCATTGAATGGCACATTAGAACAGATGGACCTCATAGATATATACAGAACATTCCACCCTAAAACAATAGAATACTCATTCTTCTCGAGTGCGCATGGAACCTTCTCCAGAATAGACCACATACTGGGTCACAAATCTGGGCTCAACTGATACCAAAAGATTGAGATTATTCCCTGCATATTCGCAGATCACAATGCTTTGAAACTGGAGCTTAACCACAAGGAAAAGTTTGGAAGGAATTCAAACACCTGGAAGCTAAAGACCACCTTGCTTAAGAATGCTTGGATCAACCAGGAACTCAAAGAAGAATTTGAACAGTTCATGGAGACCAATGAGAATGAAGACATTTTGGTCCAAAACCTATGGGATACAGCAAAGACGGTCCTAAGGGGGAAATCCATACCCATCTAGCCTCCCTCAAAAAAAACCCTGAAAGATCCAGAATACACCAGCTGTCTCTGCACCTTAAAGAACTGGAGAATCAACAACAAATGAAACCAACTCCACACACAAGAAGTAAAATAATCAAGATTAGAGCAGAGATCAATGAGATAAAAACTAGAGATACAGTAGAATGCATCAATGAAACTAGACGCTTGTTTTTTTAAAGAATCAATAAGATAGACAAAGCACTGGCCAAACTAATCCAAAAGAAAAGAGAGAAGACCCAAATTAATAAAATCATGAATGAAAAGGGAGATATCACAATTAACACCAAGGAAATAGAAACAGATATCAGAAATTATTATCAACAGTTATATGCCAATAAGCTAAGCAATCTAGATGAAATGGATGCATTCCTGGGAACCTATAAACTTCTAAAACTGAATCAGGAAGAAGTTGACAACGTGAATAGACCAATATCTAGTATCAAGATTGAAGCAGTGATCAAAAAACAAGAGCCCAGGACCTGATGGATTCCCTGGGGGAATTCTACCAAACTTTCAAAGAAGAAATAATACCTATTCTCCTGAAGCTGTTTCAAAAAAATAAAGTGAAGGAAAACGTCCAGGTTTTTTATGGAGCCAGCATTACCCTGATCCCCAAACCAGGCAAAGACCCCACCAAAAAGAATTTCAGTCCAATATCCCTGATGAATAGGGATGCTAAGATTCTCAACAAGATCCTGGCTAATAGGATACAACAGCACATTAAAAAGATTATCCTCTGGGACGCCTGGGTGGCTCAGTTGGTTAAGCAGCTGCCTTCGGCTCAGGTCATGATCCCAGCATCCTGGGATCGAGTCCCACATCGGGCTCCTTGCTCGGCAGGGAGCCTGCTTCTCCCTCTGCCTCTGCCTGCCATTCTGTCTGCCTGTGCTCGCTCTCTCCCCCCCCCTCTCTGATAAATAAATAAAATCTTTAAAAAAAAAAAAAAGATTATCCTCTGGGGCAGCTAGGTGGCTCAGTGGGTTAAAGCCTCTGCCTTCGGCTCGGGTTATAGTCTCAGGGTCCTGGGATTGAGCCCTGCATTGGGCTCTCTGCTCAGCGGGGAGCCTACCTCCCTCCCGTTCCCTCTCTGCCTGTCTCTGCCTACTTGTGATCTCTGTCTGTCAAGTGAATAAATGAAATCTTAAGAAAAAAGATAAAATAAAAAGGTTATCCTCCATGAGCAGGTGGGATTTATCCCTGGGTTGCAAGGGTGGTTCAACATTCCCAAATCAGTGGTGCCAGGGTGCCTCAGAGGGTTAAACCTCCACCTTTGGCTTAGGTCATGGTCTCAGGCTCCTGGGATCAAGCCCCACATTGGGCTCTCTGCTCAGTGGGGAGCCTGCTTCCCTCCGCATCCTCTGCCTGCCTCTTTGCCTACTTGTGCTCTCTCTCTGTCGCATTAAAAAAAAATCTTAAAAAAAGAAATATTTGCAAGTCAATGAATGTGATAGAACAAATCAATAAGAGAAGAGAGAAGAACCACATGGTCCTCTCAATTGAAGTAGAAAAAGCATTTGACAAGATACAGCATCCATTCTTGATTAAAACGTTTCAAAGTATAGGGATAGAGGGAACATTCATCAACTTCATAAAATCTGTCTATGAAAAACCCACAGTGAATATCATCCTCAATGGGGAAAAGCTGACAGCCTTCCCTCTGAGATCAGGAACATGACAAAGATGCCCACTCTCACCACTCTTATTCAACATAATATTAGAAGTCCCAGCAACAGCAATCAGACTATGAAGAGAAATAAAAGGTATTCAGATTGGAATTGTAGAGGTCAAACTCTCTCTCTTCGCAGATGACATGATACTTTATATGGAAAACCCAAAAGACTCCACCCCAAACTACTAGAACTCATTCAGCAATTCAGTAATGTGGCAGGATACAAAGTCAATGTACAGAAATCAGTTGCTTTCTTATACACTAACAATAAAAATACAGAAAGCAAAATTAGAGAATCGGTTCCATTTTTTATAGCACCAAGAACCATAAGATACCTGGGAATAAACCTAACCAAAGAGGTAAAGGATCTGTACTCGAGGCACTATAGAACACTCATGAAAGAAATTGAAGAAGACACAAAAAAATGGAAGACCATTCCATGCTCAGGGATCGGAAGAATAAACATTGCTAAAATGTCTGTACTGCCTAGAGCAATGTATATTTTCAATGCTATCCCAATCAAAATTCCACCAGCATTTTTTCAAGAGCTGGAGCAAACAATCCTAAAATTTGTATGGAATCAGAAGAGACCCAGAATTGGTAAAGAAAAGTTGAAAAAAAAAATTGGGGGCATCACATTGCCTGATTTCAAGCTTTACTACAAAACTGTGATCACGAAGATAGCATGGTACTGGCACAAAAACAGACATATAGACCAGTGGAACAGAGTAAGGAGCTCAGATATGGACTCTCAACTCTACGGTCAAATAATCTTCGACAAAGTAGGAAAAACTATACAGTTGGAAAAAGTCTCTTCAATAAATGGTGCTTGGAAAATAGGACAGCTATGTGTAGAAGAATGAAACTCAACCATTCTCTTACACCATTCACAAAGATATACTTGAAATGTATAAAAGACCTAAATGTGAGGCAGGAATCCATCAGAATCCTAGAGGAGAACAAAAGCAGTAATCTCTTCGACATCAGCCACAGCATCTTCTTTCAAGATATGTCTCCAAGACAAAAGAAACAAAAGCCAAAATTTGGGGACTTCAGCAAGATCAAAACTTCTGCACAGCAAAGGAAACAGTCAACAAAACAAAGAAACAACCCACAGAATGGGAAAAGATATATGCAAATGACAATATAGACAAAGGGCTGATATCCAGGATCTATAAAGAACTCCTCAAACTCAACACACACAGAAGAGATAATCATGTCAAAAAATGGGCAGAAGACATGAACAGACACTCTCCAATGAAGACATACAAAAGAACAGACATGAAAAAATCTTCATCATCACTAGTCATCAGGAAGATTCAAATCAAAAACACATTGATATACCATCTTTCATCCATTAGAATGGCCAAAATTAACAAGACAGTAAACAATGTGTGTTGGAGAGGATGTGAGAAAGGGGAACCCTCTTACACTGTTTGTGGGAATGCAAGTTGGTGCAGCCACTTTGGAAAACAGTGTGCAGGTTCCTTAAGAAATTCAAAATAGAGCTTCCCTATGACCCTGCAATTGCACTACTGGGTATATACCCCAAAGATACAGATGTAGTGAAAAGAAGGGCCATCTGTACCCCAATGTTTATAGCAGCAATGGCCACGGTCACCAAACTGTGGAAAGAACCATGATGCCTTTCAACGGATGAATCGATAAGGAAGATGTAGTTCATATACACGATGGAGTATTATGCCTCCCTCAGAAAGGATGAATACCCAAATTCTGTATCAACATGGACTGGACTGGAAGAGATTATTCTGACTGAAATAAGTCAAGCAGAGAGAGTCAATTATTATATGGTTTTGCTTATTTGTGGAGCATAAGAAATAATACAGAGCACGTGGGGAGATGGAGAAGAGGAGGGAGCTGGGGGAAATTGGAGGGGGAGATGAACCGTGAGAGACTGTGGACTCTGAAAAACAATCTGAGGGTTTTGGAGGGGTGGGGGGCCGGAGGTTGGGTGAGCCTGGTAGTGGGTATTATGGAGGGCACATATTGCATGGAGCACTGGGTGTGGTCCAAAAACAATGAATTCTGGAACACTGAAAAGAAATTTTAAAAATAAATAAAAATTAAAGAAAGAAAGAAAGTTCCAGCTGAATGGAGCCATGTGTTAAAAAAAAAAAAAAAAAAGAAGAATGGCTGTTTTTCAAATGAGGACAAGAAGGCATAGAGAAATGAAGTATCTTGCCCATTGTCACACAATTGGTAAGAAAAGGAACAGGATTCTGTATAACTGTATCTGACCCAAGAGCCTTCCCTCTGAATCAGTTCTTATCATTCTAGGCATCTGCTAGATGTTCCTCTCCTCCAGAGGGGTATTTTGACTTAAATACTGTGCACTGTTAGGTATGCTGGCGTTTAGAACAGACCGTCTTCAAAGTCTTGGAATTTCTGCCGTAGAATCTTTGCCTAGTTGTTCTTCCCTCCCCCCCCTCCGTCCTTCCCTCACAGATTTATTGAACACCTGCTATGTGCCAGACATTTAGGTTTGCCACTCTGCCTAAACACTCAAGTGCTTGTTGAATAAATAAATATTTGTTGCCTGACATAATTCTTCTGCCTCTATGGAGAGAACAATAGATTTCTTTGTCTGAAACACAGGCCATTATTCTCATTTCGAAGCCTCTGTTCTGAGAGCTTCAATACGACAGTTTTCAAAATGAAGGAAAAAAAGAAGAAGAAGAAGCAGGCCCTTTCAGTGATATTAAACCTCTTAAATGACAAACCCATAATTTGTAGAGGGAAAATGATTCCCTGAATGCATCTTATATCCTTGAGTTCTAAATTACAAAGTTCTCACTGAAATTGGTTTCTGTCCAGAAGGAGATAGCGTCAGTCAAGAAGCCTGCTTTCGGATCAACACTGTGCTTCCACTGACAGAGCATGGCTGGCCCCAGCCCTGCCCACACTGAACAAGACAGCATGAGGGGCACTTCCCATTTCTTGTTGGGGCCTTATGTGAACATACCAAAGATAGGAGACAACAGATGGAGGCTATTAATATACCATTTCATTTTCAACAGAAGTTTCAAGTCAGCTTTTGAGGGAAGTTGCAGACCACGGGCCCAGCTCACTTTGCTAAGGCATTTAGTGAGATGCAGTCACAGTCACCAGGACAAAGTATTATCTTATAAAATGAGATGATGGCTATTGACTCAGGTTAAAGCAATTGAAACTGCTGACAAGTTTTCACTCATATTGAGATTCTTTGTAATCTTCCTAATTATTACTCACAGAAATCATCTCATTGGTGTTAGAGGGTTTCCATGATGGAGATGAATGGACTGAAATGATTACTGAGTCTCTCAGTAGCATTTGGAGAGAACCATTTTCTCTGAAGAAAGACCTCTCTTCTCTCCAGGCCCTCTGCCCTATTCTACACACAGTTCCTGTCCCCAGTGCCGCTCCTCACATGTTTCAGTGGCCCTTCATGCCACGAATGCCTTTTTGTCCCTGCGAGGGAGCAAGGACAGCTTCACTTCAGCTCTACGGAGAAGAAAGCTGATTTCGGAGAGATTCAATGCTCAATTGAGACTCCATTCTAATCTCCTTGTGGACACAAGGGCCCAGGAGTCCTGACTTGCTCTGCAGTTATTACCCTTCTTGTTCCAAGACTTTGGGGACTATCAGGAAGCACCTTTCCATCTTTTATTCCAGAGTGGTGTGAGCACATACGACCTCCTCAAAGATGCAAGAGGCTGTAACCCGCTCAATAACTTGGCCTCTTTGCTGTTTATTTAATAAAGTCTACCTCCTGAGAAGCCAGAGCTGATAGCTAAGACAAGAGGCAGATGGTGTTAAGCTTTCCTTTGAGGCTGCTCCCTCACTTTAAAGCTATGAAATATTCAAGGCTATCTTGAGAAATGACCTTTAACAATTTTTTCTAAAGACCATATTCTCTCTCTTCTTCACGCTTTTTAGATGAAGGGAAAACACTTAGGAATGCAGGCATGAGCTTTTAAGTTTGCAGCTTATGAATCTCAGAGAATAGACTTTCAGTTTTAATGTTCTTTATGGTCTTTGGGGACTCTGAATTCTTCTTTGCCATCCTTGGCTTAGCAAAATCACCAACTCTTTCTTTACATATACACCCCCCCCACATACACATGCACAAGTATGCATGTACACACATACCTCTCTACCTGTCTGCCCTTGATTTTAAAAAATCAGAGCATCATATCATTACAGTACACTAGGATCAAATGGTATCATTGCTGGGAAACTGTCTTGGTAATGATCAAGATACTGTTTTTTCTTCCAAAGGGATCGTTTGCATCCCAATGGAAAGATTACTCTCCAGACATTTCTTGCTTTCTTTTGTGCCAAGCAGAGTGGTTTATAATGAAGTTGGTTATTTCACTTGAACTACCTTTATACCTTTCAATGAGTCAAATACATCCCTGCTTAGAATCCTCTTTTATTTCTTGATGAACCAGCTTTTGGTAGAATTGCTCCCTCTGGCCACTTTTTCCTGTTCTTTGAACACATTCAAGCTATTTTTGTTTCAGGGCATTTGTACATGCTGCTCTCTGTACTCATATCCCTTCTATAAGATTTTTACAGGCTGGATCCTTTGTATCTTTTGGTTCACTTTAATATTTTACTCTCTTAGAGATACCATCTAAGACTGCTTGTGTTAGTTTAAGGCAGTAATGGAAAACTTAACTCAAACTGGCTTAAATAAGATGGAAATCTATTGGTTGGCATACCAGACAGGCCAGAAGCAGTGAGGGTTTCAGGGCTGTTTGGCCCAGCAGTTTGGCCATGGCATCAAGGACCCAGGCCTTCTCCAACTCTCTGGATCCAAGTGATGGCTTCATCCCAAGACTGATTTCTCCCATCAGAGTCAACTGCTCTCCCAGTCCCATTTAATAGGAGAGAGAACTGGCTTCTTGTTCTCTCTTAAGAGCAACAAAAACTTCTTTCCAATTCTTTGACAATATTCTAATATGTCACATGCCCCCTCCTGAGCCAGTTACTCTTCGGGAATATGATGACCTTTAAAACAATCAGGCCCCCCTTGGGCTGAATTTAGTTCTCCACACTGAACTGATGGAGTGGAATGGATGTGGTGGCATCCCCTCACCAGTGGCTTTCAGGTGCTGCCCTCCAGAATTACTTGGGAACCTTAAAACGACCAACTCCCGATGTGCTTGCTAGCCAGTTCAGTATCATGGGTATGGGACTGGGCTAGTGGTTACCAAACTTGACTGCATACTTCGAAGTACCTTAGAAATGGATTCCCACTCTGACACATTCTGATTTAAACAATAAGGGATGTGCTGTAGACATTCCCAGGTAATTCTAATCTGCAGCCACGTTTGGGAATTATTGCCCAAGGTAGGTATCAATATATACATATATTCATACATATTTCAAATTATGCATATTTTATTTTGAATTCTTTAATAGTTTTAGTGAGATATAATTTACATGCTATAAAATTCACTCATTAGTGTACAACTCAGTGATTTTTGGTACATTTACAGAGTTGTATAAGCATCACTATAATCTACTTTCAGAACATTTTCATCATCTTAAAAATAAGACCCTTAACTAATAACCGCCCCATTCCCCCACCTTCATTCTAGCCCTAGACAAATATTGATCTACTTTCTGTCTTTATAGATTTGCTTACTCTTGAGATTTCATATAAATATGATTACACAATGTGCAATTCTTTGTGACAGACTTCTTTCGCTTAGTGTGTTTTCTAGGTTTACAAATATCATAGCAAATATCAGTACTTCACTCCTTTATATGACTGAATAATATTCCAGCATATGGATATACCACATTATGTTTATCTGTTTATTAGTCAATGGGCATTTGGCTTGTTTCCTCTTTGTGGCTATTATGAATAATGTTGCTATGAACATTCATGTACAAATCTTTATGTGGACATATGATTTAATTTCTCTTGGGTAGATATCTAGGAATGAAATTTCTGGGTAATTAGGTAATTGTGTTTAATTTAATTTCCCAGTCATTGAGGAACTACCACACTAGCAACTGGATCATTTTATATTCCTGTCAACAATAAATGAGGATTCCAATTTCTGCACATCATTGCCAACACTTATTATTGTCTATCTTTTTTATTATAGTGATTCTAGTGGATATAAAGTGATATCTCATTATGGTATGTATTTCTGTGATGACTAATGACGTTGAGCATCTTTTCATGGGCTTATTGGCCATTTGTATACCTTCTTTGGAGATATGCCAATTCAGATACTTTTCTTTTTAAATTGTCTTCTCATTATTGAGTTTTAAAAGTTCTTTATATATAATGAATACAAGTCTCTTACTAGATATGTGACTTGCAAATATTTTCTCTTATTCTGAGTTGTCATTTCTGGAATCTTTTGTCCAGCTTATCAACTTTCTCTTTTATCACTTGTATTTTTGGTCTTGTATCTAAGAAATCATCAGACATTAGCATAGTTTTAAAAACCATTCCAGATAATTCTAATATAAAGCCAGGTTGTGAAGTCTTGCCATACAACACTGTGTCTATAGCTTACTTTCATTCTTATTCTTTTTTTAAAAGATTTTATTTATTTGACAGAGAGAGAGAGATCACGCGTAGGCAGAGAGAGAGGGGGAAGCAGGTTACCTGGTGAGCAGAAAGCCTGATGCGGGACTCGATTTCAGGACCCTCAGATCATGACCTGAGCCAAAGGCAGACGCCTAACCCACTGAGCCACCAAGGTACCCCTCATTCTTACTCTTCTTTTCTCTCACATTGCCACAAAACCAGTCTATAAAAAGGTCTTGTTTATTTATTAGTTTTCTTAATTATTTCTTTCTTTCTTTTTTTTTTTTCCAACAGAATGTCAGCTCCATAAAAACAAATACCTTGTGTGACTTCCTATTGTATTCCCAGCATGGCATTTAGTGCCTGGAGGGCATCAGCTGAATGAGAAAAGTTAATGAGCCTATTGATCTGATCTTCCCACTGCCATCTTCCCACACCATCCCATCTACCTGGCTCCTTGCCCTTTATTTCTAACATCAGTTGTTTGGCCACCCTCTTCATCCAAGCCAGAGGTGGGAGTTTTTCTCATCATCCACATCTAATTGGTAACCAAATCCTATGCTTCCTTCTGGAGACAGTTGCTATTCACACAATCACCACACTACGTTCCCATCATTCCTTTACTTTTCCATCTTTCTCACCTTTTTCTGAGTTTATTGTAAGCAGAGATAAAGCCCTCTTGCTTTTCTATCCTAAGCATTTCACCCAGCATTGGGCGTAATAAGTAGGAGTTAACCAAGCCTGCGGGATTGAATTAAATGCTAGGGATTTGACATCTGGATCTGTGAGTTAGAACCAGGAATTGAGAGCCCTTTCCTTTTTTATGGCAGCCTTAGGACTGTTCTTTTGCTCGGATGAGAGTTGAGTGCCAGACTCTCTGATGAGATTGGTGGCTGTGAAGATGTGGAAGACTGTGTTAGGGGTGGAATTTTTATGTGGATGGGGACCCTCTAGCAACTGGGATGTTAGCATCTCTGTAAAGAAAATACCAAATACTCATCCAGAACATCTGGTGAACTTTCCTGAATTGACAGTGAGATGTAAAAATTAGCACACGAATGAACAATGTTCCAATGATAAATGATCAAAATTAACATTACCATAATGCTCAGTAGGCCTTTCTCCCACAAAGGAAGAAAGGCATGGATGGGCAGGTGAAAAAGGACTGTAGGGGAAAAGCTATTTGCCTCTCAGAAACCCCAGGATTTCAACATGTCAGGTCCTAGTGGACCCTGGCAAAGATGAGAACAACTGGCTCAGAATTAAAGGTCCACTTCTCCCCATTTGTAATGTGTTCCTTTGAGGAGAATTAATCAAGCCTGAACCTCTTTTGGGTCTGAGGAGGCAGAAGGTGGGAAGCACACTGAATTATGATTTTCTCTGGTGGTTTTTAAAACAGAAAAAGATTTGACGTTATTTTGGTCAGAATAGAGAAAATTATATTACCAAACAAGCAAACCATTCTGCAAATGCTTAATTTCCACGATGTGATACATAATTGTCACTTTTGTCTCCCTGTGACTATCTCCCTGATTGTTGGGGTGATTGCTGTGTTAAGCTGAGGTAGGGACATGGGATGGAGCAGTTTAGCACCTTGCTCAGGCTCTAGTAAGCCTCTGTTTCTGCAAGCATCTTCAGCTTTGCACTTGAGGGATTCCATCCTTGGGACAGACCCGAGGTGCTGGGAGTGAATGGCCCTAACACCCCTGAGCTCACGGTGGAGGGGGTTTGGGGGATAAATACCCCAGCTTTCTCACCTCTGGGGATTAGGGCAGATGACTCAGAGGGACGTTCCACATAGTCTCCCAGAATTTTCCAGAGAATTGAATTCCAATGGTCCACAGTGGTGACCGGTTTGATAATATGCTCTGTGTTGCCTGCCTTCTCTTCCTCTTTCACTCCTCGGATCTCCTCACAGGCAATCCTTGCCCTCAAATTCCTGTCTTGGAGTTTGCTTCTAGCTTAAGACAACAGTACATCACCTTCCTTATCCACACAGGATATGTTCCCAGACCCCCAGTGGATGCTCAAAACCATGGATAGGACTGAACCCTAAAATATACTATGTTTTTTCTTGAGCATAGATATCTATGATAAAGTTTAATTTATAAATTAGGCAAAACAAATATAACACCAGCATGAATGTCTTTTTCCTTCTTCATAATTTCATGATAAAAGATTCATTCTTACCATAGATTTTAACAATCTCAACATGCAATTTTTCATTCTTTTCTTATTAAGTGGGAACTTTCACTTGAAGGAAGTGCTATATGGCTTTTCTTTGGCATCTCTGAACTGTTGGCACCACTAGTCTTGTGCTTTGGGGCCATTATTAAGTCAAATAAGGTCTCCTTGAACATAAGCACTGTAACACCATGATGGTCGATATGATAATTGGGTCGGCTGCTAAGTGACTACCAGGTGGTAGTATATACAGCAAGGGCATGCTGGACAAAGAATGAGTCATGCTCCAAGTGGACCTGGCAGGTTTTGCTATATTTCATGCTATTCAGAATGGCATAGAATTTAAAACTTATGAATAATTTCTGGAAATTTTCATTTAATGTTTTCAAGCTGCAGTTGTAACTGAAACCATGGATTGGGGGGACTTCTGTATAGTGGGAATGTGCTGTGGTGATGGGTGGATGTTTTCCTTACTCTTGGTAAACCTTCACCCTTTCCTGTGTGTCTGATGGGATTGTGTGCTATCCCTGGGGCATGAGGACCAAGCCTCCCAGGCTGAAACAGTAAGTCTCTGAGAGGTAAGAGTGCCCGAGGAAGTGTGGGTCAGGCAGTAGAGCAGTGTAAAAATTTAATGAGCTTGCTTTGACCCCATCATTTTTCTTAGCAGATTTCTTCAGTGCGCAAGGCCAAAAAGCCTTATACAGATGAGCTTCAAGGGTGACTCCAGTCAGCAGAAGCTGTGGCTAGCTATGACTGTCCAAACTCAGAAACATTTCTTATAGGGATGCTGCCAGAGTTTTTGGTTGAGCCTCTGTTTTATAATCCTGTGGCAGCTATCTCTGGGAGGGAGCAGGTTTTTCTTGTTGAGAGACAACGAGAGAGAGAGAGAAAGAGGGGGAAATAAAAAGCTTTCTGGTCTTAGTCTTTCCCTTTCGGACTGTTGGGTCTTGGATTCTGTTGCCTGCCTCCAATGAGAGAACAGATGGCTTCTCCCTGGACCATCGGAAAGAAGATGTAGAACATTTGGCTTTTAGAATTTCATGTTGTCAAATATTCTGATTTTTAAAGAGAAGCTGGAAATTTGGATTTTTATCTGAAATCTCTCCATAATTAAATGTTAGCTCCTTTCCCTCCCCTCTTTCTTCCTCCCCTGCCCTCCTTTTTTTCCTCCCCCCTCCCCCCTCCCTCCCTCCCCCCCCTTCCTTCCTCTTTTCCAAAACTATACTGGCCAAACCAGAATTAAAACAGAACAAAACAAAATAACCCTGTGGACTGATTCAACACTTGGGCAGCCTGTTTGTGACATCTGACCTCTACAGTTTACGGGGGAGCATTGTGGAACAGTGTAAGTGGAAAAAGACAAACTGACTTTTGTGCAGTAAAGAAATGAACTCTCTTCGTTCACAGGTGTTTGCTCCACGTCCATCAATATGCCAGGCCTTGGGATCCAGGGGTGAATGAGAAACAGTCCCTGCCTACAGAGGCCTCTCATCTAGTGGAAAGCATAGCTTCAACTAGGTGCATTTTAACTTGGTTTAAGCATAAAGGCGAATTTATTGGAAGGAACACATGAACCTGTGGCTCTCGTCGAACCCATGGACAACTGGGCCACATGAGAACCTGGAGTTAGCACTGGAAAATTAGGACACTCTCTCTTGAACCCTCATAGTTTCCTAGTTGGTTGTTTTTTTTTGTTTTTTTTTTCCCCCCTCTTTCTCTCCTAGGTAGATTGGCTTTTTCTCTTAGGCACGTGAACAAACATGGTCTCTCTCCAACTCTTGATATACCTTTTTATAGTTCAAGCCACAGATCAGGTTGACGGCAGCTCAGCCTGCCCTAAATTTTCAGAAGAGAGTACTGGGTGGTCCTGACTCTTGGTCTAGTCACATTCAAACATGACTTCTAAGGACCCATCCCTGTGGGTGGATGGGGGCTGAATTTTCACAGAAAGGGGACACGGTAGTCTGAAGGAGACCTCCTACATGAGGAAGAATACTTCGTTCACTTGGTAGCTGACATTGATCTAGCCTCTGCTAGAGAGAATAGTCAATAACACAAACCATCCTTAACCTCCTTCAGGGAGCTTACATTCACTGGAGAGTAGAGAGACAAAGAAAAGAAAACAACAAAGCAATATGACATAGCAGGAGAGTGTGACAAATTGTTTAGAGGGGGATTGAGGAGGGACTGTGGAGGGGAGAGTTGCAGCTATCGAGGGAGATGGGTCAGGGAAGGCTCTCTGAGGAGCTGACATTTAATCTGAGATCTGACAGGTAAGAAGGAGCTGAAGTAACATGGTTAGATTTATGTTTTAGACAGATGACTCTGGCAGAAGGAAGAAAAGGATCTTTCTCTCCATGGTCTCAGGAAACAAAGCTCAGTAAATCAACTTGCTGACAAGGAAAGGAATTTTACAGGGTTGCATACCAAGGTGACCTTGTCATCTTCAATCAGCCTTGGCTTATTTGCATCTTTGAGCAATAAAAATCAGCCTTTACCCATATAGCATTTTAGAGTTTATAATGCATTCTCACCTCCAGCTACATATTTACCCTCCAAGCACTACTTTGAGTGGGGGAGGGCAGGAACTCTATCTTCAATTCACAAGACACTGGGACTAACAGACACTAACTGTGTCATTTTCCCCAACAAGTAGGTACAGAACTAAGACCTTCACCAGAAACCTCTACCAAGTGCGTTGGGTTATTTTATTAAGGAGGAAAGTGCCACATTTGTCCAGAATCATGGTTTCCTCCTGTGATTCTTGTTCGGTGGAATCAGTGGGAATGTGAGCCTGGCTACTTTTCTTTCACCGTATCTCAGCTTAAGAACCGAACCTCAAAACCTTAATCTCTTTCCCCCAAAACCCATACGTTTGTCTGAATCTTAAACAAAACAAAACAAAACAAAACCTTGTTTTTTTAAAAAAAGACTTTTCTCTCTCCAGGGCAACAGATTCTGAAAGCGCATTCTATCACAGGCTTGTGGTATGTGCCTTGAAAGCCCAAGAATGACCTCCACACCTTCTCATTACCTGCACATCCTGATTTGTGTACAAGTTGTCACTGACAAAGTTTTTTCTTAACCAGAGGTATACCTCAGAATCACCCAGGGAACTTCTTGAAAATTCAGCTCCCTGGGCTCTCCCCAGACCGTGGTTTTGGGGTCCTTTGTGGGGGTAAGGGAGACATATGCCGGTCTACCGTGCAGAGCTAGGCAGGCATCTGAGCCGTTCTGTTCATGAAGCCTGCAGATTGGTATATTTATTTGAGCAATTCTCCACTAGATGGCAGTAAAGTTCCATTTAACTTCTGAAAGGAGCCTCGTTCTAACATAACTGCATTCTGACCACAATTTTAGAACAGGTAAAGGCAAAACGTGTCTTGAGGAAGGGGCACCTTTTTTTTTTTTCTTTCCCTAATTTGCACTGTTACCTTATGACTTAGCAGTTACCTCAGACTTCTGTCTTAGAACAAAGTGCTGGCGAAAACCCCCTAAACCTGCATTTCTAAGAATGTGTTTGTTTTGAAGAATAGAGGTTCCGTAGGATGTTAATAGGTTCATGAACAAAATTTGTGTTGTCAAATGTATTTAGCTCTGAAGAGTCTTGAAGCAAGATACTGACAATTTGTGTAACTCAGTTTGGCCAACACACCTCGGGAAGCTATCAAGGATGATGTCTGCAGCATTTCCAGTTACCTGACTGCTGCCCAGAATTCTCTTTCGGAAGCACTCTGTCAGAATTTGATTCTATTGAACTGCTGGGAGGAAGTCACTGTGGAACTGTGTTGACTGCAGAGGGACTAATTTAAGACAGTGTCCCTTACACTCCTGATCTCTTTAGTTCCCAAGTTCTGAGAGTGATCATTTGGATAGCAAGTTCAGATAGGAAAGGCTAGCACCTGATCTGACTCTGTTTGGTTCCTGAGTTTTCAGAGAAGGAGTTCATACACCTTATGAAGGTGTATGAACCTTATGAAGGGAGGGATATACCGGATACTTTTGGCTCCTGAGTTCTGATGGTCAGAGGTGGCAGAGTGAGGGGAGGCTGCATTCTGAAGGGAAAGGGAGCAGTGCTCTTCCAAGAATCTCATTTTGTGGATGTTCAAAACAACTGTCTGGACAGATGGAGAAAGCTGCTAATAGGATCGTTTCCATCTTTCCCAAGGTCAGCAGGCTTACTTAGAGAAAGGGGAGGGAGTAGAAGAATGAACTATGTAGAAAGCCCTGAGAGGAATGACTTGACATTTTAGGAACCACCTTGCAGATGCCTCATCTGGAGGTGGTCTGAGACACATTGGAGGTGATAGGGAAAAACTTGACTCTAAGATGGCTGACCAAACCAGCAAGGGAATTCCAGTCCCTGTCTCAAAGCCCTTCCGGGTTCTTCTTTCCTACCCCATTTCCTGCTGGAGCCAAAAGTATCAAGTATGTGGGAGTAGAAGGGTATAAACCCCCCTCCCTGCTTGTGCTTGGGGCTTGCTCAGACCTTTGGAGAACAACCTGAGTCCACCGGTGTTAAATAAACCTCCAGTCCTCCAAAGTCTCTGAGTGCCGAGTGCCACTTGGTTCTTCCGCCAGGATCCAGTTCAGGTTTGGCAACAGAGGGAGGGAGAAATAGAGAGGGAGAGAGAGGGAGGAGGAAGGGAGGGGAAGAAGAAAGAGGGAAGGAGAAAGAGCAAGAGAGTAGGGGAGAGGGAGATCTGAGAGAGAGAGAGAGAGAGAGAGAGGCTTCCTCCATCTTTTAATTTACCAACTTGGAAGAGAAAGAGATCACAACTTAAAGGGGTATTTGGGAGCCCATGGCGGATGAAGGAAATTACCTTTGGTTAGGTAATCAGACCTCACAGCCAGAGGCAGAATAATTCTTACTCCAAAAAGCAGAAACAAAATGTGCGGAGGTCTTTAGTTCAGGCTTGGAAGACAGGGCCCTGGAGGAGAGTCCTCATGAACAAGTTGGCCCCACAGAGGGGAGATCAGAGGTCCTCATCCAACGAAAGTATCTAACAAGGAGGCCTGTGAGCATCCCTGCCCTGTCTGTCTGGACAAAGTGGTATTACCCCACAAGGAACCTCCATCAGAAAACCCTCTTCCTTCTGAAGGTGACTGTGGCTCTCACTCTGGATTCTTTTCAATGATCAGCAGAAACAGGCACAATGCATTTGAACACATAATAGTGCCATTTTATTTACAGGACTGGAATAGAGGGGCCCACGCCTACCACATGTGTTACAAATGATCGCCTGTCATTTGTGAGGTGATTTTTAGGACAGACAATTGCACAAAATGTAATAGTTGTGATATAGTTTAATGTGAATTAAAAAGATCTGAACACCTTGAATTTTTCCTTTTTCCACAAAACCTATCGTTTTTTAAATTAAGTCAAATATTAAAGAAGTGATTTGATTTAAAGTCGGTTAAAATTTTTTTCTAGGTAAATAATAGTAGAGAGTATACAAAGATATGGACAAAATTGTGAAGTGATTTGCAAGTGGCTGTAGTTTTGGAAAAACCAGAGTGGGAGAAAAGCCCTGGCCTCTGGAGTCTGACAAGTCTGACTTGGGTTACTCATTAGCTGTGTGACCTTGTGCAAATTATTTAACTTCTCTGTCTCAGTTGTCACATTTGGAAACACTAAAGGCTATTCGATATTGATTTCCTGCCAAGTAGCAGGACCTGCTATGTTTGAGGGTCCCCAGGGAGTGTCTCAAATGTGCGTACAGCCTGGCCTGTTGGGGTGGGTAGGCAGTGACGTGGCCATGTCCTTGGTCTGCAGAGCTGCACTACTCTGCCTCCCTGTGCCACAAGGATCCCAACCCCTTCAGACATAGCTTCTGAGACACAGAGAGGAGTTAGCACTATGGCTGCTACACATCCATGTGCACCACTTAGAGGCCATTCCAGGGATGCAGCGTCCCTTCGTGGTACTCTGCTTTGTACATGACTGTGCTTCCCGTTCTTGTCTGTGGGAATGACTTACGCCACTTCCATGAACATGGTTATATTGAGAGAGGCAGATTAGACTGACACAGGAGAACTGGTTTCATCCTGTTTTAGACTCTATAATTTTGGGCATGAAATATAGCCAGTCAGTCAAAAGCACTTAGTAGCTAAGTCACTTGGGTAAAAGATCTACCCCTCTAAGGTTCACGTTCCAGAAAGTATGAATCCAAAATTTACCCTCCCACCAGCAGTAGCAAGTGTGCTTGTTCCTGTGTGATCTTCAACACTGAACGTAGTTTTAAAAATCTATGCTAATTTGGGAATATTTTACTTTTAATTTATTTGTACTAGAGTGGTTGATCTTTTTTTCCCCATATGTTTGTCACTTTCAACTCTTTGGTGAATTATTTTTGTCTTTTGCTTCCTTCCAATCCCCTGAACACCCACCTCCCCAGCCGTTGGGAGTGTTAGTGTATTTTTGTTTTGTTTTGTAATGACTCTTAAGAAAATAACCTTTTACTTTAAAAAGTTCAGCTTAGCATTGCTTATCAACTTTTACATATGCATACATATTCATATGAGAAAAAAGAGAGAGAGAGAGGGAGAGAGGCTGTTTAAAAGTCCATGTCTCAGAGGTGCCTGGGTGGCTCAGTGGTTAAAGCCTCTGCCTTCAGCTCGGGTCATGATTCCAGGGTCCTGGGATCCAGCCCTGCATGGGGCTCTCTGCTCAGCAGGGAGCCTGCTTCCTCCTCTCTCTTTGCCTGCTTCTCTGCCTACTTGTGATCTTTGTCTGTTGAATAAATAAATAAAATCTTAAAAAAAAAAAAGTCCACGTCTCCACTGGTGTTGAATGTAATAGTAGACCACTGAATTCTACTCCTAAAACCGAGATTGCACTGTGTACTAACTACAATTTATTTTTTATTTTTAAAATTCAAGTTAGTTTACATGTAGTGAGTGTATTATTAGTTTCAGGGCGGAGTTTAATGATTCATTAGTTGCAAATAACACCCAGTGTTCATTACATCAAATGGCTTCTTTTTTTATAAAGATTTTATTTATTTATTTGACAGACAGAGATCACAAGCAGGCAGAGAGGCAGGCAGAGAGAGAGGAGGAATCAGGCTCCCTGCTGAGCAGAGAGCCCGATGTGGGGCTCCATCCCAGGACGCTGAGATCATGACCTGAGCCGAAGGCAGCGGCTTAACCCACTGAGCCACCCAGGCGCCCCTCAAATGGCTTCTTAATACCTATCACCCAATTACCCCATCCCCCTACCCACTTCCTCTCCAGCAACCCTAAGTTTGTTCCCTACAGTTAAGAGTCTCTTATGTTTGCCTCTTTTCCTGTTTTTGGTATTATTTTATTTTTCCTTCCCTCCCATTCAACTGTTTTCTTAAATTCCACATATGAGTGAAAGCATCTGGTATGTCTTTCTCTGACTTATTTCACTCAGCATAATACACTCCAGTTCTATCCACATTATTGCAAATGGCAAGATTTCATTCTTTCTGATGGCTGAGTAGTATTCCATTTTATACACAGACCACATTTCTTTATCCATTTATCCACTGATGGACATCTGTGCTCTTCCATAGTTTGGCTATTGTGGACATTGCTGCTATAAACATTGGGGTACATGTGCCCCTTTGAATCACTATGATTGTATTTTTTGGTTAAATACCTAGTAGTGCAATTGCTGGGTTGTAGGGTAGCTCTATTTTTAGCTTCTGAGGAACCTTCATACTCTTTTCTGAAGAGGCTGTACCGGTTTGCATTCCTACCAACTGTATAAGAGGTTTCCCCTTTCTCTGCATCCTTGCCAACATTTGTTATTTCCTGACTTGTTAATTTTAACCATTTTGACGGATGTGAGGTGGTATCTCATTATGGTTTTGATTTGTACTTCCTAGATGCTGAGTGATGTTGAGTATTTTTTCATTTATCTCTTAGCTATTTGTATGTCTTTTTTGGAGAAATGTCTGTGCATGTCTTCTGTTCATTCCTTGACTACATTTCTTTTTTTAGGGTGTTGAATTTGATAAAGTTCTTTATAGATTTTGGATACCAGCCCTTTATCTGATTTGCATTTGCAAATATCTTCTCCCAGTAGTTCATTTTTGCTTTTGTTTCCCTTTCCTTTAGAGACACGTCTTGCAAGAAGTTGCGGTGGCCAAGGTCAAAAAGGTTGCTGCCTGTGTTACCCTCTAGGATTTTGATGGAGTCCTGTCTTGCTTAGGTCTTTCACCCATTTTGAGTTTATTTTTTCTGTAAGAGAATGGTCCATTTCATTTTTCTGCATGTGGCTGCTCAGTTTTCCCAGCACCATTTGTTGAAGAAACTGCCTTTTCCCACTGGATATTCTTTCCTGCTTTGTCCAGGATTAGTTGACCATATCTATTTTTATATATACTTAAAAAAAAATTTTTTTTAAAGATATTTATTTATTTATTTATTTGGCAGACAGAGAATACAAGTAGGCAGAGAGGCAGGCAGAGAGAGGAGGAAGCAGGCTCCCCGCTGAGCAGAGAGCCTGATGTGGGGCTCGATCCCAGGACCCTGGGATAATGATCTCAGCCGAAGGCAGAGGCTTTAACCCACTGAGCCACCCAGACACCCCTTCATATCTACTTTTATTCTGGGTTCATTTCTGGACTTTCTATTCTGTTCCATTAATCTATGTATCTGTTTTTGTGCAGTACCATACTATCTTAATGACTATCGCTTTGTAATATAGCTTCAAATCCTGAATCATGATGCTTCCACCTCTGTTTTTCTTTTTTAGGATGGCTTTGGTTATTCAGGGTATTTTCTGGTTCCATACAAATTTTAGGGTTATTTGTTCTAGGTCTGTGAAAAATGCTGGTGCTATTATGATAGGGATTGAATTAAATGTATAGATTGCTTTGGGTAGTGTAAATATTTTAACAATACTTATTTTTCCAGTCCATGAACATGGAATACCTTTCCATTGCTTTATGTCCTCTTCAGTTTGTTTCAAAAACATTCTATAGAATTCAGAGTACAGATATTTTACCTCTTGGTTAGTTTTTTTTCTAGGTATCGTATGGGTTTTGGTGCAATTGTAAATGAGATCAATTCCTCTATTTTTTTTTTTTAACTGATGCTTCATTATTGATGTATAGAAATGCAACAGACTTCTGTTATTTTTTCTATGTTTTTTTTATATTCTGTGACTTAGCTGAATTCTTGTAGCAGTTTTTTGGTGTAGTCTTTTGGGTTTTCTACAGAGAGTATCATGTCATCTGGGAAAAGTGAGAGTTTGACTTCTTCTTTGCTGATTTGAATGCCTTTTATTTCTTTTTGTTGTCTGATTGCTGAGTCTAGGACTTCCAGTACCATGTTGAATAACCGTGGTGAGAATGGAAATTCCTGACCTTAGGGGAAAAGCTCTCAGTTTTCCCCCATTGAGGATGATGTTATCTGTGGGCTTTTCAATGGTAGCCTTTAAGATGTTGAGGTATGTTTTCTTTATCCCTACACTGCAGAGAGTTTTTATCAAGAAGGGAAACTGTATTTTGTCAAATGTTTTTTCTGCATCTACTGAGAGGATCACATGGTTCTTGTTCTTTCTTTTGTTAATGTGATGTATGACATTGATTTACAGATGTTGAACCACCCTTGCAGCCCAGGAATAAATCCCACTTGGTCATGGTCAATGCTACTTTTGATGTACTGTTGATCCTACTAGCTAGTATCTTGGTGAGAATTTTTGCATCCATGTGCATCAAGGATATTGGTTGATTATTCTCCCTTGAGTGGTGTCTTTGGTTTTGGGATCAAGGTAGTGCTGGCCTCATAGAATCAATTTGGAAGTTTTCCTTCCATTTCTGTTTTTTGGAACAGTTTCAGAAGAATAGTGTTAATTCTTTAAATGTTTGGTAGAATTCCCCTGGGAAGTCACCCAGCCCTGGACTCTTGTTTGTGGGGAGATTTTTTTTTTTCTTTTGACTTTTGTTTTTCCTCTTTTTTATTTTTTAAAAATTTTTTATAAACATATAATATATTTTTATCCCCGGGGTACAGGTCTGTGAATCACCAGGTTTACACACTTCACAGCACTCACCATAGCACATACCCTCCCCAATGTCCATAATCCCCCCCCCCTTCTCCCAACCCCCCTCCCCCCAGCAACCCTCAGTTTGTTTTGTGAGATTAAGAGTCACTTATGGTTTGTCTCCCTCCCAATCCCATCTTGTTTCATTGATTCTTCTCCTACCCCCTTAAGTGTGGGGAGATTTTTTTTATTACAGATTCATTTCTTTGCTGGTTATGGATCTGCAGAAGTTTTCCATTTTTTCCTGTTTCTGTTTTGGTAGTTTATATGTTTCTAGGAATGTATCCATTTCTTCCAGATTTTCTAATTTGTTGGCATGTAATTGCTCATAATATTCTCTTATAATTGTTTGTATTTCTTTGGTGTTTGTTGTGATCTCTCCTCTTTCATTGATGATTTTATTGTTCATTCTCTTTTATTTTTGATAAGTCTAAGTGAGGAGTGGTTTATCAATCTTATTCTTTCAAAGAACCAGCTCCTAGTTTTATTGATCTGTTGGTTGTTTTTTTTTTTTAAATTTCTAGATTACTGATTCTGATCTAATTCTTATTATTTCTTTTCTACTTCTATAGGCTTTATTTGCTGCTCTTTTTCCAACTCCTTTAGGTGTAAGGTTAGGTTGTGTATTTGAGACTTCTCTTGCTTCTTGAGGAAGACCTATATTGTTATATACTTCCCTCTTAAGACTGCCTTTACTGCATTGCAAAGATTTTGAAATGTTATGTTTTCATTTTCATTTGCTTCCATGTACTTTTAAAAATTCTTCTTTAATTCTCTGGTTGACCCATTAATTACTCAGTAGAATGTTCTTTAACCTCCATGAATTTGTGTTTCTTTCCATTTTTTCCTTGTGGTTGTCTGAAAGCTTCATATCATTGTGGTCTGAAAATATGCATGGCATGATCTCATTATTTTTGTACTGGTTGAGTCCTGACCTATTATGTGATCTATTCTGGAGAATGTTCCATATGCACTTGAAAAAATGTGTATTTTGCTGCTTTAGGATGAAATACTCTGAATATATCTGTTAAGTCCATCTGGTCCAGAGTGTTACTGAAAGCCCTTCTTTCCTTGTTGATCTTCTGCTTAGATGATCTGTCCATCGCTGTGAGTGGGTTGTTACAGTTCCTATTATTATTGCATTATTGTCAGTGAGTTTAAGTTTGTTATTAATTGATTTATATAATTTATTGCTCCCATGTTAGGGACATAAATATTTACAATTTTTAGATCTTCTTGTGGGATAGACAACAAGTCTATTATTTAGTGTCCTTCCTCATCTCTTATTGCAGTATTTGGGTCAAAATCTAGTTTGCCTCATATAAAGATGGCCACATCAGCTTTCTTTTGATGTCCATTAGCATGATGAATGGTTCTCATGCCCTCACTTTCAATCTGGAAGTGTCTTTGGGTCTAAAATGAGTCTCTTGGGGGTGTTGTACATAAACAATGAATCTTGGAACACTGCATCAAAAATAAATGATGTATTTTACAGTGATTAACATAACACAATAAAAAAATTTTAAAAATAAAATAAAATGAGTCTCTTGTTAGCAGCATATGGATTGGTCTTGTTTTTTTATCCATTCTGATACCCTGTGTCTTTTGTTTGGAGCATTTAATCCATTTACATTCCAATAATTATTGAACGTTATGAAGTTAGTGACATTTTATTACCTGTAAAGTTGCTGTTCCTGTATGTTGTCTCTGTTCCTTTCTAGTCTTTACTACTTTTGATCCCTCTTTCCACTCAAAGGGTCCCCTTTAATATTTCTTGCAGGACTGGTTTAATGTTCACAAGGTCCTTTAGTTTTTGCTCATCTTGGAAACTCTATCTCTCCTATTCTGAATGACAGCCTTTTTGGGTAAAATAGTCTTTGCTGTATATTTTTGCCCTATCACACATTGAATATATCAGTCCAGTCTTTTCTGGCCTGACATGTTTCTGTGAATAGGTTTGCTGCAAGTGTTATGTGTCTACCCTTATAGATCAAGGACTTTTTTCCTGAACTGCTTTCAGAATTCTCTCTTTATTCTGCAAATTTTACTATATAATATGTTATGGTACTGACTGTTTTTGCTGTTTTATATCTATGCCTTTTGGACTTGAATGCTTGTTTCCTCCCCCAAATTAGGGAAGTTCTCAGCTATAAGTAAATATAAATATAAATATAAATATAAATATAAATATAAATACCTTCTGCCTCTTTTGCCCATTATTCTTCTGGGATTTCTATGATATGGATTTTAGTTTGCTTTCTGGAATTGCTGAGTTCCTTAAGTCTGCTTTAATGATCTAATAGTTTTCTTTTCCTCTTCTTTTCAATTTCATCATTTTCATACTTTTATCTTCTATATCACCTATCCTATCCTCTGCTCTTTCAGTTCTCATAGTGATTATATCCAGTTAGTTTTGCATCTCAGTTATAGCATTTTTTATTTTAGCCTGATCAGTTTTTAGGTCTTTTATCTCTGTAGCAAGGGTTTCTCTGGTGTCTTCAATGCTTTTTTCAAGTCCAGCTAGTATTATAACTGGTTGATCTAAATTCTTGTTCAGATATATTGCTTATATCTATTGTGAACAAGTACCTGACTGTGATACCTTTTTGACCATTCTTTTGGGGAGATTTCCTCCATCTTGTCATTTTGGCTAAATTTCTACCTTTTGCATGTTATGAAATCTTATTGTTTTCTGCACCTCAAAGTAATGCTGTATTAAAAAGTGGTCATACACAGTACAGGGCCTGACATTTCAGGAAGTGTTCCTTATGTATGCTGTGTGCACTCTGCTGTTGTGTTTTAGCTGCTCTTTTCCACAGGTCAGTCCTGTGCGGAGTTCCTTCTTGCTTGCAGTGGGGAGTGTTTGGTCCTTTCAGTAGATGTGCTTTGATTTGTTTGTTGAAAAAAGCCTGGAAAAAAAAAAAAAAAGAAAAGAGAGAAAGAGGAAAGAAAGAAAGAAAGGAATGAGAAAAAGAAAAGAAAAAAACCTCCACACTTGGGGCACCTGGGTGGCTCAGTGGGTTAAAGCCTCTGCCTTCGGTTCGGGTCATGATCCCAGGGTCCTGGGATCGAGCCCCTCATGGGGCAGTCTGCTCCGCAGGGAGGCTGCTTCCCCCCAACCCACCTCTGCCTGCCTCTCTGCCTACTTGTGGTCTCACTCTGTCAAATAAATAAAATCTTAAAAAACAACAACAAAAAAAAACCCTCCACACTTGGTCCAAAAAAATCCTCCACACTTGATCCAAAAATAAGAGAAAAAGAATTAAGAATGAAGAAACAGACAATAAAAACAAAACAAAACAAAACAAACAAACAAACAAACAAAAAAACAACTCTAAGCCCAATTCCAAAGAAAAAGAGAGAAAAAAATAAAGAAAAAGAAAAGAAAAAGGAAGCTAGGGGTGCCTGGATGGTTCATTCGGTTAAGCTTCCAGCTCTTGCTTTTGGGTGAGGTCATGAGCTCATGCTTTGTGGGATTGAGCCCTGCATAGGGTTCTGTGCTCAGTGGGGAGTCTGCTTGGAGATTCTCTCACTCTGCCTCTCCCCTTGCTCTCTCTCATCCTCTCTCTCTCCATCTCAAAGTAAATAAATAAACCTTTAAAAAAAAAAAAGAAAAGAAAAAAGTAGCCTAATCCAAAGAGAGAGAGAGAAATGAAATAGAAACAAACAAACAAACAAAAACCTAACAAACAAAAAAACTGTAATTCTGATTTCAAAGGAAAAAAAAAAGAAAAAGAAAAAGAAAGAATAAGAGGAAAAAAAATATAGTCTGGTCCCATTTCCCCCAGAACTAAAGGGGCAGTGAGGCACTGTATGATCAGTAGAGTTGGTGCATGAGGGATGCTGCCTTTGTTGTTCTTCTGGGGATACTCCTGCTGCACTGGCTCAGAGTCAATTCTGCTCCATTAGAAAAAGCGTATTACTCAGTCATCCAAAAGGATGAATACCCAATTTTGCATCAACATGGATAGAACTGGAGGAGATTATGTTAAGTGAAGTAAGTCAAATAGAAAAAGTCAATTATCATATGGTTTCACTAATTTGTTAAACATAAGGAATAGCATACAGGATGTTAGGAGAAGGAAGGGAAAAATGAAGGGGGGGTGGGAGGGGTAAACCATGAGAAACTATGGACTCTGGGAAGCAAACTGAAAGTTTTAGGGTGGAGGGGAGTGGGGGATAGGGTTGGCTCTGTGATGCGTATTAAGGAGGGCATGTATTGCATGGAACACTGGGTGTTATACGCAAACAATGAATCATGGAACACTACATCAAAAACTAATAATGTACTGTATGGTGACTAACATAACATAATAGTAATAATTTAAAAAAATCATCTGCTAAGCAATTCACTTTCAAGTAACTTGCACCCACCACATTGTCTCCCTCCAACTGTAGAAATCCTTCTTTGAATCCTCAGATTGATTTCCTGGGTTTTCCAAGGGATCTGACCTCAATACATCTGTGTTCAAGAAATGAGGAAAGTCCCCAGGTGTCCCTATTACTCTGCATTCCTAAGTCCTCCTTAACTAACTAAAAATTTAAATAAAAATTTGAAAAAAATAAAGTCTGCATCTCAGTTGGCTGTCATTTCTGAATTTGTTTTAACTGATTTGTATTCTAGTCATTCTAGATTTCTTTTTCTTTTATTTTTTCTGTCTAGTAGTTTTTCCTCCAGTATCTTACTGTAAAAAAATTTAACCTACCCCCTAGATCTACAGTTTACATTTTATTTTATTTATATTTTTTACTTTTTTTTTTTTTTAAGATTTTATTTATCTATTTGACGGGCATAGATTACAAGCAGGCAGAGAGGCAGGCAGAGAGAGAGAGGCAGAAGTAGGCTCCCTGCAGAACAGAGAGCCTGATGCGGAGCTCTATCCCAGGACCCAAGGATCATGACCTGAGCCGAATGCAGAGGCTTAACCCACTGAGCCACCCAGGTGCCCCTACAGTTTACATTTTATTATATTTGCTTTGTCTCATATTTATCTGTGTAGTAATTTTTAAATTAAAAATCTAATTTTTGGGCATTGGCGATTTTACACTGCTGATAGCTGAATTTTCTTTTGTTCCTTCTAAGGATGTTTGATGCAGTCCTGGGAGCTAAATTATGTCCTTAAGTTACATGAAGATTAAATTGACATTTTGAGACTGTGGGAGCTTTGTTAGGTTGGGCTTAAAGTATCTTTCCTGGCTAGTTTATCCCTACCACTAGTCCATGCCCCTCTGGGCTCCAAATGGAAAGCCCTGGGATTTTCAACAGAAGTCTCCACTCCTCCTGGGGAGCCTGAACATCTCCTAGGTCAGGGTGAACTCCCTTGCCACTCTATGCCCTGCCTTGTAAGGTTTCTTCTGGCACAAGTGAGATGTAGTGTTTAACAACAGACTAGAGGGCATCCCTACGTAAATTCTGGGAATTCTTTCTTTGTGTAGCTTCCTTTCTGGTTCTCCGCCCTGCAAATTCCTCAGCCTCAGCCTCATTGAATTTAATCTCTGAAGAGAGCAGAAGGAATTAACTGAGAATTATTAAACCCTATTTCAAAATTGTTGTATGTAATTATGTATAGAAAACTGCAGAAATTACTCAGCACAGTTCTGCTATCACCACACAGTTTCTTTTTTACTAAGATTATATTGAAAACACTTGGTCAGGCATGGTTTTCATCTTTGTCTTCTGCTGTTTTGTTTAAGTTCTGCTGCTATTCCTCTGGGTCTCTCAGTGTTCTTATTTTAATGCTCTCAATTCTGAGTGTTTTCTTACATTAAAGATCTTCCTTCTTTTCTTTAAAAAAAAAATTTCATAGTAAAAACACATAAAAGTAAAGAGCATAGTATAACTACTCCCCTAATCTCATCACTCTTCTTCAACATTTACTAACATTTAAAGTTTCTTGGTCCTAATTTCAAAATATTGTCAGATTTTACATCTGCAATTCCACTAGGGCAAGAGTTGTTAACCTTGGCTGCATATTAGAATCACTGGGAAAGCTTTTAAAAAAGACCTATTCTTAGGCCACATTCAAGACCAATTAAATCTGGATCTCTGCTGGCGGGACCCTGGCATCCTTAGTTTTAAATCTCCGGATGTGATCCCAGTGTGCAGCCAATGTGGAGAACTGCTGCTCTAAGGTCATCTTATGATGCGTCTCCATCAGCTTCATTCCAGGGAGAACTTCTGTCTTCCAGTAGGGTGTGCAGAGAGCTGTCCATTGGTCACTGATGAGGGGTGGCTGAGTCTGACTGTGTTTGTGGGAACCTGTTTCTCAGCTGCGCTGTATGACTAAATATCGTTTGCTTAGGGGTTTCTGGATGCTGTCTTTTGTTGATGTGATGGTAGAGATGATTTGTTTAATGCTTTTCTGTTTGTTTGTTTGTTTTGCCACTTTCAAATTAGATTTGGGCTATTTTAGACAGAAACACAGGCACCAAGAGGGATTTTTAAAAATATGTTATTAATTTATTTGAGAGAGAGTGTGTGTGTGAATAAGTGAGAGAGTACAAGCAGGGGGAGCAGGAGAGGGAGGGAAGCAGGCTCTCTGCCCAACACGGGGTCTATCCTAGGACAACTGGACCATGACCTGAGCCGAAGACAGATGCTTAACCAACTGAGCCACCCACACACCCCTAGAGTGTTCTTAATAGAGCAGTCAACAGCCTCTCCAACAGCTTGGTACTAATGTGTGTTTATTTATTTATTTTCTCATTTTCTTTCTTTCTTTTTTTTTTTTTTAAGATTTTATTTGTTTGAGATAGAGAGAGAGAGAGAGAGACAGACCGGGGGGGTGGGAGGGGCAGAGGGAGAGGGAAAAGTAGGCTCTCCACTGAGCAGGGAGCCCAATGCAGTCCTCAATCCCAGGACTCTGGGATCATGACCTGAGCCAAAGATAGACACTTAACCCAGGCACTCCTATTTTCCCATTTTTAAAATTTTACTTTGAATCTTACGGTAACTGTGAGGTAGGTATCATTTTGGAGATGGAAACAAAGATGCATAATTTTAGAGATCTGTGCTCAAGATCATGGTCACTGTTAGTATGCTTCAAACCAGGACTAGTTCTCAGGTTTTGCTACTTATGCCAATGCCCTCTCCCTTACATGGAGTGTTTCCTCTGGGTAGGCTACAAGCATGCTGTAGATCCTGAGGAGAAAACTTATAATACTACAGGTAATTCTAGTGCTCAGTGGAGGAATTTTATTTATGCAGCCATGAGTTCTCCTTGTTCGGGCCTGTCTCAATGGCACACTTGTACAGTTGGTCATCATAGGCCTGGTGGGATTTAGGGAAAGATATCAAATAACTTTGAAGGAAGATGGCTTTATCAACATCTATAGGAGAGATAAGCATGCTTATGCATTGCTGTGGGACAGTAAATTCAACTACTTTGGAGGGGAATTTGGTAGCATCTATTAATATAAGTGTGTAAGCCCTATTTCACTTATAGGTGTTTACTCTAGAAAAATACTCACTGTCTGGAAGTATGGACCATTCATCACAGCATTGTTTGTAATAGTGCAAGGTTTGAAACAAGTTAAGTGTTTATTATTGTGGAATAACTTAGTCTTTAATGTTAAATGGATAATGGCAAAAAATTACTCTGAAATACTATGCAAGAATTAAGAGTAGTAAGTAGATTTATGTATTCTAATGTGCAAAGACTTCTAAGATATGGTGTGGAGAAAAAATAAAGCTGTAGAAATGAAAGAATACGGAGTCGTTTACATGAAACAAAATAAAGAAGAAATAAAATGTGTAATGAATAAAAAGAGTCTGGAGGGAACATACACCAAATTGGTAATGGTAGTTATTTCCAAATTGGGGAGAGGAGACTGGTCTTAGGGATGGGTAGTAGAAGGGTACTTTAACTGAATGTTTACTATTATTATGCCGATGAATGTTTTAGGGATCTAAATGAAATACAGTTTCCTTGAAAAACGAATGAACACCTATTAAGACAAACTGGGCTTTTATTCAGTGCAATCTGTTAAGACTCTGATATTGCTTCTTGAGAAGTGACATCCTTATGTGAACTCAGTAGAGCCTATTTCATCTTTCCCAGTCCCACACCCATCTTACATTTAATTTGACTCAAGGGCCATTGAGCCATACTTAAAAGGATCAGGAACAACCTAGTAATTGTCTTGATTTTAGCAAAAAGTCAAGTGTGATTCAGTAGGCAGATGACACTTGACTTTTGTAGAGTGCTGTTTACAGAGGTTCTTGGTTTGCTCCTTGTGCTCTAAGAAGGATGGGTGGGGAGCCATGGCACACCATGCACCTGCAGGTTAAGTTGTGCCTCTGTTACCAAACTCCAAGCTCAGTATTGGTTGGAGAGGAATTTGAGCTTTATTCGAAAGGCTAGCAACTTGGGGGAAAAGCAGACTTTTGTCCAAAAGCCAACTCTGAGATTTCTGCCTGGCTCAGGAGTTTTTAAAGGGGCTTAGCATAGTTAATCAGGGAAGGGTATGCAGTGGTCTGCAACATTTCTTGATTACATGGGACTTGATAGTGCCACCTGCAAATGTTATCTCAGTGCTTGGGGTTGTGCAAAGGGGTCTGGTTCCTGTTTGGTGATGTGCAGGAGTACTCTGTTTTTCTACACAAAGAGAGGTTAGTAAAATCACTTGCATGACCTAAAAGAAGAAAAACATTTTGCTAAAAACATTGATAAGCTGATCAGAAAGCTGAGGTGGCTTCAAAAAGACTTGCTGGCATCTGTGGCCTGGGAATGTTTTGATCTGCCCTTTATGGATCAAAGGACTTAGGTCAGGCAAGTAAGGAGTGTGTTATCTTGAAACTAGTTGATCCTTAAGGCCAGATAGAGTGCTGTTACAGCATGAGGGCATTGAGGTGTTCTTTGCAGCCTTGTGGCTTTTTGGAAACCAAAGCTAGGTTCATGGCAGGGTGACAAGGAGATGATCTTGCTAACTCTCATCATCCTTTTGCTACCACCATTGTCTGTCCACCAACCCCCTCCACCTAAGAAGCTTTACCAGCTTCTTTCTGTTTAGTTACCAAAATTCTGAGTCTCTGTTCAGTCTGCTCATTCATTGATTTGAGAAGTATTTAAGCTTCTTGAGAGCAGAGAATCTTGTCTGTTTTGGTCACTGAAATGTCATCGTGTCTGCCACATAGTCAGCAAATATTTATTAAATGAACGAATGAAGTATTTATCAAATTCCTGTTGTGCCTTTGGGCTGTGCAGTGGAGACATAGTGGTCATCATTCCCTGCCTGGGGGGCTCAATATCTTTTATGGAGATAGATGGAGATGATGATGCCTCCTACTAATGGTCAGATGGAGATGGTGGGCTACTGACTTCACCAAAAGAGGAAAGGACATTTTTTATGGAAATTGAAGGATGAGTAGAGATAGGCTTAAGATAAGCTGGGAAGAGAATTCCTAGCAGGAAAAAAGGAAATTTAAGGGCCCTAGGTAAGTATAAGAAATAACAGAAATAGACATAAACCCACTGATGGGAGGAGTCTGTGAGATGGCAAGAGATGAGGATGTGGACATGGGCAAGAAGGGGTTCTGCAGCCCTTGCAAGTCTTGAATTTTGAGTTTCCATAATGTATAATAAAGGGCCTAATACCTGCCATACAGCAGATCCAAAATGAGATTTATTGTTGCATTTAGTTTCATCACTTTTAGGAACACTCCACTTGTACTTGACTTATTTCAACCTACAGTGATGTCTCCAATTTGCAATGTCGTTGTAGTGTCCATTGCATCATGTTACTTATGTATCTGCAGATTTTCCTTTAGTGACCCTCATATTCCATGGTTCCATGTGATTTTGGTGGGCCTATCAATCAGGTAGTTCCCTTTGCTACCCTTTTGAAAGTGGGTAGAGCATTTAGGCTGACCAATCAGAGGGTCCAGCAGGCTGGGTCAGTGATTCCTCTGGGGCAGAAAGGGCAGGTGACCCAGAGAGAGCACATCAGAATTTGTTTGGGGGATTGACACAGTTGTGGGGGAGACAGGGCTCTTTCTCTTCTTTAGTATTATAATATTACAGAAGATCACATCCCAGCTAGGATTTGCTATGGTTTCTCTTAGCTTCTCCTTCTCTTTCTAGGCTCTGCTTCCTTCTGTGAGACCTTCATGCTTAGGAAGGTTCTCTCCATGGGCAGTTGTATTTTGGTGACCCTGTTTGCATCTCCAGATCCAACCATGCCTAAGTATGAAGCTTGAAGTAGGACCACTGGATGTATAGGAATATAATTCATTCCACTAATTTACTTTTTCTCTAGATAGATAGTGTGTAATTAAGAGACAAATTCTAAGCCCAACACTTTGTTGTTGTTAATCCTAGTGCCCAGTATGCTACTAAACATACAGTAGTTGATCAGACTATCTGGTGACTATTTGGTGACTAACAAAGAACCTAGGTCACTAAGTTTAGATGTTAGATCACTTTACTCTTGAATTAATCAGTCGGTAATGAGCAGTTCAAAATACAGTTTCATGTTCCAACTTTAGAGGGACTCCATGAGCTGAAAGATTGCTCCTTAGGTCGAATGATTTGTCAGAAATACTATTTTTCCTCAGTCACCAGGTAATAAGATGAAAGTGAAGAACACAGGAATATAATGTAGGTTTTGAGGAAAACAGAGTGTGGGAATCCCATTTGGCATAGGTATTTCATATTTCCAATTCTTCCTTTCTTAAGACACATTTGTGTTCCCGTCTAACATACTGGAAAGCATGTGATATGGGGGCAAGAGGAGTTGATCAGACTGGTACCGTTCAGGGACATGCTCCATGGTCTCCTGACATGACTATGGAATCCTCTCTCCTTGCTTTGCTCTGGTTGTAGCTCTGTCAGTGTCACTGGCTGTTCTCTCTGTCTTTTCTTTATTAGAAAATCCTGGGGAAGAGGATTGATGTATTTGCTTATTAGCCTCCTTGATTACTGATGTTGATTTGATTCTTTTTTTTTTTTTTTGTCATTGTGCGTACAAATCAAATTGTTAGACTAAGTCTAAGCAGTTAGTTCCCCTATATCCTGGAAAGACATTGAATGCCATCATGTGGGAAGTTCAGGACAGTGGATTTTAAATCTCACCACCCTCACCAAGCCATCTTCTTCTTTTTTTTTTTTTTAATTAAAATTTTTTTTAAATTTAAAATTTAAATCCAATTAGCCAACATATAGTACATTATTAGTTTCAGATGTAGTGTTCAATAATTCATCAGTTGTGGGGCACCTTCATGGCTCAGTTGGTTAAGCATCTGCCTTTGGCTCAGGTCATGATCTCAGTGTCCTGGGATTGAGCCCCATGTTGGGCTCTCTGCTGAGCAGAGTGCCTGCTTCTCCCTCTCCTTGCCAATCCCATTTGTGCTCTCTCTGTGTGTCAAATAAATAAAATCTTTAAAAAAAAATTCTTCAGTTGCATATAACACCCAGTGCTCATCATATCACATGCTCTCCTTAATGCCCATCACCCAATTAGTCCATCTCTCTCTGCATCTCCCTTCCAGCAACCCTCAGGTTGTTTCTTATAGTTAAGAGTCTCTCCTGGTTTCTCTCCCTCTCTGATGACTTCCCTTTCAGTTTTCCCTCCCTTCTCCTATGATCATCTGTACTGTTTCTTAAATTCCACATGAGTGAAACTATATGATAATTATCTTTGACTTATTTTGCTCAGCATAATACCCTCCAGTTCCATCCATGTCAGTGGAAATGGTAAATATGGCTGAATAATATCTCATTGTATAATATACTATACCTTCTTTTTTTTTTAAAGATTTTATTTATTTATGTGACAGACAGAGATCACAAGTAGGCAGAGAGGCAGGCAGAGAGAGAGGAGGAAGCAGGCTCCCTGCAGAGCAAAGACCCCACTTCAGGGCTCGATCCCAGGACCGTGGGACCATGACCCGAGCCAAAGGCAGAGGCTTCAACCCACTGAGCCGCCCAGGCGCCCCTATACTATACCTTCTTTATCCATTCATCTATCAGTGGACATCTCGACCAAGCCATCTTCTTATAGCTGAAAACTAGACCATCATTTCAAATGACCCTGAAGGAGTATAGAACAGAAAGTCTGCACAGATTGTGCACAAACCTGCCAAGCTACATGGGCAGGGAAGCTATAAGGTGACTGGTGGAAAATCCTGTCTGGGTTGTCTGTTCAGCCCTGGGCAGTTCCCTTCACTGAAAACGTCCTACAGGGGAAGCACTCAAGAGCTCTGCTGCTGCAACTTGATGCCTTCTATTTTCCCTCTTCCTTCTCTTCTTCATCATCTTCCTCTTCCTCCTTCATTGGTCTATGTGTACAGACAGCTGAGTTAATCATTTTCCCATCTCAGAAGGCTCTCACCATCAGTAGGAGTGAAGTTCCTTTTTTGTTCTGTACATTTGTTTTTCCTTGTTTTCTCATCTCACTTCCACATCTTTGATTCTCCCACCCCCTAAACACTCATGTTGTGTTTGATATATGTTCTGGAGAATGCATATTTCCTTGTAAAATAAATAGAGTTCTTTTGGCCTGTGTTTTTAATTTCATGGCTGAGCTTGTGCTCTAGAGCCTGGCAACTCAAAGTGTGGTCCTTGGACCAGGAGCATCCCCTGGAGATTGCTGGAAACACAGAATCTGAGGTCCCTCCCCATACCTGCTGAAACAGATCCTGCATCTTAACGATCCTAGTGATTTGCCTGTATGTTTAAGTTGGAGAAACTCTGATCTAGTTTGCATTCTTTTTCTTGCTTTTTCTACTCAATTATATAAACTCTGTGTTACTCTGTGCACATCCAGTCGTTGCTTCTAATTGCTTCATTTCTATAAAGTTCATTTACATTGTTTTCTTTTCCATTCTCCCAGTGGTAAACACCTTCCCTGGTTGCCATGATTATGTTAAGTGACCCTACCTTTCTGGCCAGGTATTATTATTATTATTAAATTTTATTTTATTTAAATTCATTTAATTAGCTTATAGTGTATTATTAGTTTCAGAAGTAGATTTCTGTGATTTGTCAGTTGCATGTAACACCCAGTGCTCATTACATCACATGCCCTCCTTAATGCCTGTCCCCCAGTTACCCCAACCCCCCACAGACCTCCCCTCCAGCAATCCTCACTTTGTTTCCTATAATTAAGAGTCTCTTATAGTTTGTCTCCCTCTCTAATTTTATCTTATTTTATTTTTGTCTCCCTTCCCCCATGATCCTTTGTTTTGTTTTCTAATTCTACATGTGAATGAAGTCATATGATAATTGTCCTTTAATTGAATTATTTTAGCTTAGCATAATACCTTCTAGTTCCATCCATATCATTGCAAATAATATGATTTCATTTTTTGATGACTGTGTAATATTCTACTATATATATGCGCCACATCTTTTTTATCCATTCATCTGTCAATGGACATCTTGGCTCTTTCCATGGTTTGGCTATTGTAGACATTGCTGATATAAACATTGGGGTGCATGTGCCTCTTTGGATCACTATGTTTGTATCTTTTGGGTAAATACCTAGTAGTGCAATTTCTGGGTTATAGGATAGTTCTATTTTTAACTTTTTGAGGAACCTCCATACTGTTTTCCAGACTGGCTTTCCCAAAGACACTGGCTTGCATTCCCATCAATAGTGTAAGAGGGTTCCCCTTTTTTCACATCCTCACCAAAATTTGCTGTTTCCTGACTTGTTAAATTTAGCTTGTGGGGGCGCCTGGGTGGCTCAGTGGGTTAAGCCGCTGCCTTCGGCTCAGGTCATGATCTCAGGGTCCTGGGATCGAGTCCCACATAGGGCTCTCTGCTCAGCAGGGGCCTGCTTCCCTCTCTCTCTCTCTCTGCCTGCCTCTCCGTCTACTTGTGATTTCTCTCTGTCAAATAAATAAATAAATAAAATCTTTAAAAAAAAAATTTAGCTTGTGGTGCATCTCATTGTGGTTTCAATTTGTATTTCCCTGATACCAAGTGATGTAGAGCATTTTTTTTTTCATGTGTTTATTGGCCATTTGTATGCCTTCTTTGGAGAAATGTCTCTTCATGTCTTCCATCCCCTTCTTGCTGGATTATTTGTTTTTTGAGTATTAAATTTGGTAAGTTATTTCTAGATCTTAGATACTAGCCCTTTATCTGATATGTCATTTGCCAACATCTTCTCCCATTCTGTAGGTTGTCTTTTAGTTTATTGACTGTTTCCTTTGCTGTGCAAAAGGTTTTTATCTTAATGAAATCCCAATAGTTCATTTTTGCTTTTGTTTCCCTTACCTTTGGAGACATGTTTAGTAACAAGTTGCCACAGCTGGGATCAAAGAGGTTGCTCTCTGTATTCTAGGATTTTGATGGATTCCTGTTCCACAGTTAAGTTTTTCATCTATTTTGAGTTTATCTTTGTATCTAGTATAAGAAAATGGTTCATTTTCATTCTTATACATGTGGCTGTCCAATTTTCCTAACACCATTTGTTGAAGAGACTGTCTTTTTTTCCAGTGGATCTTCTTTCCTTTTTAGTCAAAGATTAGTTGATCTTAGAGTTGAGGGTCTATTCCATTGATCCTGAGTCTGTTTTTGTGCCAGTATCATACTGTTTTGATGATTACAGCTTTGTAATATAGCTTGATGTCTGGAATTGTGATGCAACCAACTTTAGTTTTCTTTTTTACATTTCTCTGGCCAGGTATTATTAATGGTTTCACATTGGGACAATCAGATTCTTTTTCCAGGGAGTTTTTACCTATGTCTGAGATATGACCGCTCAGCCTGGATTGATTGAGAAAATAAAAACTTGGTAGCTGTGGAATCAGCATAAACTGGAAGAATGAATGAACTGGAAGAATGAAGGAGAATCTACAAAGAGAGGAGCAGAGATGAGAGATAAATAAAAGGTCTGGGTCCTTCCTGATATCTGGCTGCTTGTGGGCTCCTTGGTGTACTTTCATTTGCTTAAATTGCACTTTCCTTTTTTTTAATTTGAAAAATTTGCCTTTTTTATCGTGATGACATATGATGACATAAATCCATTTTGATCATTTTTAGGTATACAAGTCAGTTATATATTCACATTGTTGTGCAACCATCACCATAATCGATCTCCAGAACATTTTCACCATCCCACATTAAAATTTTGTACCTCCTCCTCTTTTTATTAAGCCAGCTTGAGTTGGTTTTTATTCCATGTAGATCATGGACCATAAAAAAAACCATTAAGAATCAGTAGTTCTTGGTCTGTCACCAACTCAAAATATGATGATATGATCTGAGACAAGTCTGTGGGATAGAAATGACTAATTTAGAAAGAAGGAACATGTGATTGGATCAGGAGGGTTTTGTTTTGTTTTGGTTTGGTTTTGTTTTTATCAGGAGTTTAAATCCAGGCTCATGAATGTGCTTCTGGTAGCATGGGAACTCTCTGAAATCAGATGGAGCATTTGGTTTAATTGGCACGTATTTTGGAGGACATGACCAATAGCTTTCATTAGTCTTTTGGAGACCTTCAAGGACAATGGAAAGTTACTAATTGATGGGTTTGATGATCTCTTGCTTTATTAAATGAAATTTGCCCAGAAGATACACAATGCCTGCTTCAGTGAGTTTGGTTTGCAGAGAAGGCTGTGAGGTGAGGGCTGTGAGGTGTGGGCTGGAAAGAGAAGGCCACAAGGGATGATCACTTAGCCAGAAGGAGCAAACTTTGGGCTTCATCAGAAACTCCTGTTTTCAATAAAGCCCCAGGAAAATTAGAGCAGAAAAGCCGATGTGTGTCCAGGGGACTTTCTCTAAGGTGAGCAGCATAGTCCATCTCCATCTGGTCTTCCACATCCTAGGGCTTCCCTGAAGCTCTGTGAATTAAATGAGGAAGACCATATGCAACACCTAACAGTATCTTGGACATGGAATATGCTCAATAAGTGTATGCCATTATCATCATGAAGCAATGCAAAGATTGGGTAAATGAAGTTTTTTCTATGTTTGACACAGTCTTTAAGATCAGATGTCATAAACTGGTAGATGGCTAGGTGATATCTGTGGCCAGCTGACATGTTTTGTTTAACTCAAAAGATTTGGGGGGAAAAAAGGTACATTTGTTGTCAACAATGAAAATTGAGGAGATTTGCAGAGAAGTCCTGATTTTCAACTTCTTCTTCTTCCTCTTCTCCTTCCTCTTCTTCCTCCTCTTCCTCCTCCTCCTCCTCTTCTCCTCCTCCTCCTCCTCTCCTCCTCCTCCTCCTCCTCCTCCTCCCCTCCTCCTCCTCCTCCTCCTCCTTCTCCTCCTCCTCCTCCTCCTCCTCCTCCTCCTCCTCCTCCTCCTTTCTTCTTCCTCTTAAATCAGCAGGTGTGACAATCCTTGGCTGGAGCTGAGCACTTAAGACTTCTGGCTATGTTCTCTCTGCTTGCCACAGCCCAAGCACTTTTCACAGCCTCCACTGGGCTTTCTTGTTCACATTACTAGCCTGGCCTCTGTGGACTTTGGAGTTTATGACTTCTATTTTAAAGTACTATACCCAGTTTGGATCTAGGATATAAAGATGTTGGAAGAAAACTTGAACAAGCAAAGGCTAAAAGGATTTAAATGTAATTGAATATTTTAAATTGAACTTCTCTTGTTAGTTACCTAGATACAAGAAACTTCAATCACTTGGCCATTGACACATATCTTGCTTCCCAGTGAAAGCAGCCCTAAACAATAATTCAGGGTATTGTGTGTTACAATGCCCCAGCTGCTGCTTCTGCTGCTGCCACCAGCTCTGCAGAGTCCCCATGCATGTCACCAGGTAACAGGAGAAAAGGTGGCACCTGTGCACTGGCTGGACCAGGTCTCTGGAACCCTTGGCTCTTCCAATGGCTGCAGGAGGAACTGGGTAACATGACCTGCACATGTGGAAGTCTGAGCAAATTTTACTTTAACCAGTAGAGGGAGAGAAATTCAGCAGGTAGAAGAGGTGCCTCTCCTCCCCTTGGCTGGCTGTACCAAGCTGCAGCTCCATGTGGCCTCTCTGAAGAGGACCTAAGTGACTGAGCAGTCAGTTGTGTCTTGTTGTGGAGTTGTGACAGCTTGAAATTTCAACACCCAGTATTTGTTCTTTTCTTTTCCCTGCCTTGATCTGTTGTCCTCATTCTTGCTTTTCTGAGAAGACAGCTCCAATAGAGCTTCAGCATGTAAGCTTTGCCATAGGCTCTGCTTTCCAGGGAAACTAGAATACAGTGTATATGCTCATCTTGGGCAGCTTTCAAAATCCTGAAAAACATAAAGAAGACAATAAAGTCACTCACCCATATTCCTTCCATCCAGTGATAACCACTGTGAGTGTACTGGTATATTTGAGACTGTTGTTGCTCCTCCTCCTTTCCCTCTCTCTTCTGTCTCTCCCTCTCTGTCATTTACGCAGGGAGATGAAATTGAGGCTGGAAGAAATGACTTGAAAAGATATGGCAGATGGGCGCCTGGGTGGCTCAGTGGGTTAAAGCCTCTGCCTTGGGCTCAGGCCATGATCTCAGGGTCCTGGATCGAGCCCCGCATCGGGCTCTCTGCTCAGCAGGGAGTCTGCTTCCTCCTCTCTCTGCCTGCCTCTCAGCCTACTTGTGATCTCTGCCTGTCAGATAAATAAATAAAATCTTTAAAAAAATAAAAAGAAAAGGTATGGCAGAGAGAAGATTTAATGTTTGTCTTGCTGCAAAGGAGGTTTTATAATGAAGATGTTGAATAAAAGGACAAAAAATAAAATAGGAAAGGGAGGAGTCAAGATGGCGGAGAAGTAGCAGGCTGAGACTGCTTCAGCTAGCCGGAGATCAGCTAGATAGCTTATCTAAAGATTGCAAACACCTGAAAATCCATCGGCAGATCGAAGAGAAGAAGAACAGCAATTCTGGAAACAGAAAAACAACCACTTTCTGAAAGTTTATCTAATATATATATTTTTTCTTTTTTACATTTTTCTTAGGTGTTTTCCTTTTTTTTTTTTTAATTGTTTTCTTTTCTTTTTTTTTTTTTTTTTTTTTTTTTTTTTTTCTTCCTTTTTGAACCTCTTTTTATCCCCTTTCTCCCCCCTCACGATTTTGGATCTCTTCTAATTTGGTGAAAGCATTTTTTCCTGGGGTTGTTGCCACCCTTTTAGTATTTTACTTGCCCCTTCATATACTCTTATCTGGACAAAATGACAAGACGGAAAAATTCAACACAAAAAAAAGAACAAGAGGCAGTACCGAAGGCTAGGGACCTAATCAATACAGACATTGGTAATATGTCAGATCTAGAGTTCAGAATGACAATTCTCAAGGTTCTAGCCGGGCTCGAAAAAGGCATGGAAGATATTAGAGAAACCCTCTCGAGAGATATAAAAGCCCTTTCTGGAGAAATAAAAGAACTAAAATCTAACCAAGTTGAAATCAAAAAAGCTATTAATGAAGTGCAATCAAAAATGGAGGCTCTCACTGCTAGGATAAATGAGGCAGAAGAAAGAATTAGTGATATAGAAGACCAAATGACAGAGAATAAAGAAGCTGAGCAAAAGAGGGACAAACAGCTACTGGACCACGAGGGGAGAATTCGAGAGATAAGTGACACCATAAGACGAAACAACATTAGAATAATTGGGATTCCAGAAGAAGAAGAAAGAGAGAGGGGAGCAGAAGGTATACTGGAGAGAATTATTGGGGAGAATTTCCCCAATATGGCAAAGGGAACGAGCATCAAAATTCAGGAGGTTCAGAGAACGCCCCTCAAAATCAATAGGAATAGGCCCACACCCCGTCACCTAATAGTAAAATTTACAAGTCTCAGTGACAAAGAGAAAATCCTGAAAGCAGCCCGGGAAAAGAGGTCTGTAACATACAATGGTAAAAATATTAGATTGGCAGCTGACTTATCCACAGAGACCTGGCAGGCCAGAAAGAGCTGGCATGATATTTTCAGAGCACTAAACGAGAAAAACATGCAGCCAAGAATACTATATCCAGCTAGGCTATCATTGAAAATAGAAGGAGAGATTAAAAGCTTCCAGGACAAACAAAAACTGAAAGAATTTGCAAATACCAAACCAGCTCTACAGGAAATATTGAAAGGGGTCCTCTAAGCAAAGAGAGAGCCTACAAATGGTAGATCAGAAAGGAACAGAGACCATATACAGTAACAGTCAACTTACAGGCAATACAATGGCACTAAATTCATATCTCTCAATAGTTACCCTGAATGTTAATGGGCTAAATGCCCCTGTCAAAAGACACAGGGTATCAGAATGGATAAAAAAACAAAACCCATCTATATGTTGCCTCCAAGAAACTCATTTTAAGCCCGAAGACACCTCCAGATTTAAAGTGAGGGGGTGGAAAAGAATTTACCATGCTAATGGACATCAGAAGAAAGCAGGAGTGGCAATCCTTATATCAGATCAATTAGATTTTAAGCCAAAGACTATAATAAGAGATGAGGATGGACACTATATCATACTCAAAGGGTCTGTCCAACAAGAAGATTTAACAATTTTAAATATCTATGCCCCCAACGTGGGAGCAGCCAACTATATAAACCAATTAATAACAAAATCAAAGAAACACATCAACAATAATACAATAATAGTAGGGGACTTTAACACTCCCCTCACTGAAATGGACAGATCATCCAAGCAAAAGATCAGCAAGGAAATAAAGGCCTTAAACGATACACTGGACCAGATGGACATCACAGATATATTCAGAATATTTCATCCCAAAGCAACAGAATACACATTCTTCTCTAGTGCACATGGAACATTCTCCAGAATAGATCACATCCTCGGTCCTAAATCAGGACTCAACCGGTATCAAAAGATTGGGATCATTCCCTGCATATTTTCAGACCACAATGCTCTAAAGCTAGAACTCAACCACAAAAGGAAGTTTGGAAAGAACCCAAATACATGGAGACTAAACAGCATCCTTCTAGAGAATGAATGGGTCAACCGGGAAATTAAAGAAGAATTGAAAAAAATCATGGAAACAAATGATAATGAAAATACAACGGTTCAAAATCTGTGGGACACAACAAAGGCAGTCCTGAGAGGAAAATATATAGCGGTACAAGCCTTTCTCAAGAAACAAGAAAGGTCTCAGGTACACAACCTAACCCTACACCTAAAGGAGCTGGAGAAAGAACAAGAAAGAAACCCTAAGCCCAGCAGGAGAAGAGAAATCATAAAGATCAGAGCAGAAATCAATGAAATAGAAACCAAAAAAACAATAGAACAAATCAACAAAACTAGGAGCTGGTTCTTTGAAAGAATTAATAAAATTGATAAACCCCTGGCCCGACTTATCAAAAAGAAAAGAGAAAGGACCCAAATAAATAAAATCATGAATGAAAGAGGAGAGATCACAACTAACACCAAAGAAATACAAACTATTATAAGAACATACTATGAGCAACTCTACGCCAATAAATTTGACAATCTGGAAGAAATGGATGCATTCCTAGAAACATATAAACTACCACAACTGAACCAGGAAGAAATAGAAAGCCTGAACAGACCCATAACCAGTAAGGAGATTGAAACAGTCATTAAAAATCTCCAAACAAACAAAAGCCCAGGGCCAGACGGCTTCCCGGTGGAATTCTACCAAACATTTAAAGAAGAACTAATTCCTATTCTCCTGAAACTGTTCCAAAAAATAGAAATGGAAGGAAAACTTCCAAACTCATTTTATGAGGCCAGCATCACCTTGATCCTAAAACCAGACAAGGATCCCACCAAAAAAGAGAGCTATAGACCGATATCCTTGATGAACACAGATGCGAAAATACTCAACAAAATACAAGCCAATAGGATTCAACAGTACATTAAAAAGATTATTCACCATGACCAAGTGGGATTTATTCCAGGGCTGCAAGGTTGGTTCAACATCCGCAAATCAGTCAATGTGATACAACACATCAATAAAAGAAAGAACAAGAACCATATGATACTCTCAATAGATGCTGAAAAAGCATTTGACAAAGTACAGCATCCCTTCCTGATCAAAACTCTTCAAAGTGTAGGGATAGAGGGCACATACCTCAATATCATCAAAGCCATCTATGAAAAACCCACCGCAAATATCATTCTCTTTTTTTTTTTTTTTTTTTTTTTAGAAAAACTGAAAGCTTTTCCGCTAAGGTCAGGAACACGGCAGGGATGTCCATTATCACCACTGCTATTCAACATAGTACTAGAGGTCCTAGCCTCAGCAATCAGACAACAAAAGGAAATTAAAGGCATCCAAATCGGCAAAGAAGAAGTCAAATTATCACTCTTCGCAGATGATATGATACTATATGTGGAAAACCCAAAAGACTCCACTCCAAAACTGCTAGAACTTATACAGGAATTCAGTAAAGTGTCAGGATATAAAATCAATGCACAGAAATCAGTTGCATTTCTCTACACCAACAGCAAGACAGAAGAAAGAGAAATTAAGGAGTCAATCCCATTTACAATTGCACCCAAAACCATAAGATACCTAGGAATAAACCTAACCAAAGAGACACAGAATCTATACTCAGAAAACTATAAAGTACTCATGAAAGAAATTGAGGAAGACACAACGAAATGGAAAAATGTTCCATGTTCCTGGATTGGAAGAATAAATATTGTGAAAATGTCTATGCTACCTAAAGCAATCTACACATTTAATGCAATTCCTATCAAAGTACCATCCATCTTTTTCAAAGAAATGGAACAAATAATGCTAAAATTTATATGGAACCAGAAAAGACCTCGAATAGCCAAAGGGATATTGAAAAAGAAAGCCAACGTTGGAGGCATCACAATTCCGGGCTTCAAGCTCTATTACAAAGCTGTCGTCATCAAGACAGCATGGTACTGGCACAAAAACAGACACATAGATCAATGGAACAGAATAGAGAGCCCAGAAATAGACCCTCAACTCTATGGTCAACTAATCTTCGACAAAGCAGGAAAGAATGTCCAATGGCAAAAAGACAGCCTCTTCAATAAATGGTGCTGGGAAAATTGGACAGCCACATGCAGAAAAATGAAATTGGACCATTTCCTTACACCACACACAAAAATAGACTCAAAATGGATGAAGGACCTCAATGTGCGAAAGGAATCCATCAAAATCCTTGAGGAGAACACAGGCAGCAACCTCTTTGACCTCAACCGCAGCAACATCTTCCTAGGAACAACGCAAAAGGCAAGGGAAGCAAGGGCAAAAATGAACTATTGGGATTTCATCAAGATCAAAAGCTTTTGCACAGCAAAGGAAACGGTTAACAAAATCAAAAGACAACTGACAGAATGGGAGAAGATATTTGCAAATGACATATCAGATAAAGGACTAGTGTCCAGAATCTATAAAGAACTTAGCAAACTCAACACCCAAAGAACAAATAATCCAATCAAGAAATGGGCAGAGGACATGAACAGACATTTCTGCAAAGAAGACATCCAGATGGCCAACAGACACATGAAAAAGTGCTCCATATCACTCGGCATCAGGGAAATACAAATCAAAACCACAATGAGATATCACCTCACACCAGTCAGAATGGCTAAAATCAACAAGTCAGGAAATGACAGATGTTGGCGAGGATGCGGAGAAAGGGGAACCCTCCTACACTGTTGGTGGGAATGCAAGCTGGTGCAGCCACTCTGGAAAACAGCATGGAGGTTCCTCAAAATGTTGAAAATAGAACTGCCCTATGACCCAGCAATTGCACTATTGGGTATTTACCCTAAGGATACAAACGTAGTGATCCAAAGGGGCACGTGCACCCGAATGTTTATAGCAGCAATGTCCACAATAGCCAAACTATGGAAAGAACCTAGATGTCCATCAACAGATGAATGGATCAAGAAGATGTGGTATATATACACAATGGAATACTATGCAGCCATCAAAAGAAATGAAATCTTGCCATTTGCGACAACATGGATGGAACTAGAGCGTATCATGCTTAGCGAAATAAGTCAAGCAGAGAAAGACAACTATCATATGATCTCCTTGATATGAGGAAGTGGTGATGCAACATGGGGGCTTAAGTGGGTAGGAGAAGAATAAATGAAACAAGATGGGATTGGGAGGGAGACAAACCATAAGTGACTTTTAATCTCACAAAACAAACTGAGGGTTGCTGGGGGGAGGGGGTTTGGGAGAAGGGGGTGGCATTATGGACATTGGGGAGGGTATGTGCTTTGGTGAGTGCTGTGAAGTGTGTAAACCTGGTGATTCACAGACCTGTACCCCTGGGGATAGAGTATTATGCCTCCATCAGAAAGGATGAATACCCAACTTTTGTAGCAACATGGACGGGACTGGAAGAGATTATGCTGAGTGAAATAAGTCAAGCAGAGAGAGTCAATTATCATATGGTTTCACTTATTTGTGGAGCATAACAAATAGCATGGAGGACATGGGGACTTAGAGTGGAGAAGGGAGTTGGGGGAAATTGGAAGGGGAGGTGAACCATGAGAGACTATGGACTCTGAAAAACAATCTGAGGGTTTTGAAGGGACGGGGGGTGGGAGGTTGGGGTACCAGGTGGTGGGTATTATAGAGGGCACGGATTGCATGGAGCACGGGGTGTGGTGCAAAAATAATGAATACTGTTATGCTGGAAATAAAAAAAAAAAAAAAAAAAAATAAAATAAAATAGGAAAATCAGAAAGATTAGATGCATAAAAGAAATCCAAGATTGCCAAAAGTGTTCAGCTTTGGAGAGGATTTTTAGGAAGGAAGGCTGTATGATCTCTAATGACTGAAGAAAGCATGTGACTGTGGGGGCAGAATAACAAGAACCATGGCATGAAAGTGCTCAGGGAAGCACCTCTTCTGGCAGAAGAGAAACTAGCTAGAGAAAAACTGGCTCAGAAGACAAGTTCTTGATGGAAAAAAAGAGGGAGAAACAAGAGAAGGAGAAGTAATGCAAATTGAGCTTATTGTGTTTATGAAAAAAAACTAATCTATGAATAATTGTCTTTGAATTTTCATAAGAGGTTGTTTGGCAATGGGAAAAGGAATTGTAAATAAATATGCATAATATGTAAATACATTTATAATAAGATATATGTCTGAGACTGTAAAGTGCTCAATAAAGTGTAAGTAGGGGCGCCTTTGTGGCTCAGTGGGTTAAAGCCTCTGCCTTTGGCTCAGACCATGATCCCAGGGTCCTGGGACTGAGCCCCACATCGGGCTCTCTGCTCAGCAGGGAGCCTGCTTCCTCCTCTGTCTCTGCCTGCCTCTCTGCCTACTTGTGATCCCTGTCTGTCAAATAAATAAAAATCTTAAAAAAAAAAGTATAAGTAATAACAATGTAGCCTAACACTGAACTAAATAGTTCCTCATTAGTATTGTTTGCTAATTATTTGTGGAGGTGACGTAGGATAGATGGCAATAAAAGTTTGGGGGAATGTATTTTTGATTGACCCCAAAATGAATTTGCTGCAAAATTCAAATATGGTGAGCATTATGTGGAGTTTATACTCCTCAAGAGAACTCTATAGATTTTCATATCCCATTTACATCAATAGCAAGATAATTTATCTTGATTACAGGGAGTACTGAAGGAAGTAATTGTCATGTGCTGCTTATTATAGTGCTTCCAAATAAATTAAAAACTCCAAAGATATAAAGGTTTTAAAACCAGCCATAGGGTATGCACAATAGCATTTGTTTCAATAATCAATAGTAAATGATCCATGAATTAGAAATGCTTTCTTGGAGTGATCATAATGGTTTTTATTCCTTTCTTTTCCAGCTCATTAACAATAAGCTTAAAAAAAAGTCTGAACACGGTGGCCCTTTTCCAAGAAGTGGCTGTGTCTGTGTGTCTGAGCCCTGAATGCTGACCACTGGGCCAATGCAGAGCTTTCTTGCCACCTCAGACATTGCACAGCGGTGGCATCTGTATCAGATCCAGCCCTCAGGTGTAAACATACACTTTGTACACTGTTTAAAAAAATTTTTTTTAAATTCATTGCCAATATTTAAAACTTTGGAGATTCCACATGAGAAAACAGTCTTCTGGTTTCTCTTTTAAAAAATCAGGAACTGTATGATCCCTAATGACTGGCTATATTGGGTCTAATTCTTCTATGACAGTCTGCCAAGGCTGAGGGTGACTGTCTCTTTTCTAAATAGGGATGAGTTCCAGAGAAAGCCCTTTCCTCATCCTTGCTCTACTCATTTTTTCTCTTTCTGGCTTCTGTAGTTATTTGATCTTGGGATCATTACTCTATCCCCATCAGCTTTTACCCCTTTTATCCTCACTATTACAGGCTGAATTGTGTCCCTTCCAAAAGTCACATGCTGAAGTCCTAACTGTAGCACCTGAGAATGTGATTGTATTTGGAGATAGATAGAGCCTTTGGAGAGTTAATGAGGTAAAATGAGGTCATACGGATGGTCCCTAATCCAACATGAAGAAGAAGAGAGTAGGACATAGACACTCACAGAGGAAAGACCATGTGAAGACAGGGGAAGAAGGCAGCCACCTGCAAGCCAAGAAGAGAGGTCCCAGAAAAAACTCCACCAACAGCTTCATCTTAGACTTCTAGTATCTACAGCTGCAAGAGAATAAATTTCTGTTCTTTAAGTTACCCAGTCTGTGGTGCTATGTAATCGTAGCCATAGTAAATTGACACACCCACCCATCACTGGCTCAGCAAGATGAGGACTCTCCCTCATGGCACATTCTTCTAAGAAGTGGGTAGGGTAAGAAGCCATCTTCATCACTGTGCTTGTCATCCTTATCCTACCATCACTTCTTAACCTGTACTTAGCCTTTTGGCTTTCCCAAGCTCTTTGACATACACTTTGTCAGAATATGCACTAAAAAACAACAACAACAACAACAACAACAACCATATGAGACTATTGGTATGTTCATGCCTGTTTCTTAAGATGAGAATACTCAGACCTAGGGAATTTGCCAATCCCAGCCCAAGATGCCTACCTCTCACAGCATAGTAACTTCCTTTTTTTTTTTTTTTTTAAATCTATTTATTTATTTATTTGACAGAGAGATGGAGAGAGAGCACAAGTAGGTAGAGTGGCAGACAGAGGGAGAGGGAGAAGCAGGCTCTCTGCTGAGCAGGGAGCCAAATGTGGGTCTTGATCCCAGGATCTTGGGATCATGACCTGAGCTCAAGGCAGCCACTTAACTGACTGAGCGACCCAGGTGCTCCAGTGTAGCAACTTCCTGAAGAATTGCCTCCTCTCTTGCTTCTCCTGAGGTTGAGAGGAGAGGCTATAACAGGCTTAGGCAGTTTCAGAGAGCTCTAATGGATTGCTCCATGGCATGGTGGCCCCCAAAACCAGGGACATGGTCAGGAAATCTTGCCCTGTCATCAATACTTCTAAGAGACTATGCATAATGGTTGAGTGCAGCCTCTGAGAGGTAGTAAGACTTATTTACAAATGAAACAAAGTATTTGTCAAGTCTGCAACAAGATAGCCTTGGTCTTGGCATCCTTGGAAGTTTGTTTCCAGAATATATCTGGGAGAGGAGGCTCTGAATAGTTTGCAGATGTCAGGTAACATCCCCAGTGGAAAGAAGTGGCCCAGAGTTCTGATCATCAAATCCTTACCCAACCTTGACCCAGGATGAAGCTACCTCTGCCAGCAGCACCCCAGATCTTGATAGACAACTGGTCAGAGAAACCTGTTGTATGCTTTTTTCGCTTCAGGCACACCTGGGTCCTGCAGATGCTGGCCTTTCTCAGGGGACTCTGTATCATTCAGTCCATGAGCATAGGAAGGAGGTGGTACAGAGAGCCTGGTGAATGTTCCAATTGTTTTGACTTGTCATTCATGTATTCTGTGGTTGTTGGGGACCTCTTGTG